>NC_139222.1:167563963-167683963 GCF_055691185.1 Crinia signifera
TAAGAACACACACCCCCCCCCCCCCCCCCCACATTGTGTTTAAGAAAAAAAAAACCATGAAGCCGGTACCTCCTTAGTTTGCAGATGATCCCGGCTGCCGCAGTGCTGTATGGACGGCTGGCTGCGCTTATGAAAAAAATAAGGGACTTTCTGAAAATGGCTGCCCCATAGGAAAACCCATTTTAAAAAACTGTCTTTCGTATGGGGGCAGCCATTTTCCGAAAGTCACTTTTTTTATAAGAAAAGTAACTTTCGGAAAATGGCTGCCCCCATACGAAAGACAGTTTTTTTAAATGGGTTTTCCTATGGGGCAGCCATTTTCAGAAAGTCTCTTTTTTTTTTTTCATAAGCGTAGCCAGCCATCCATACAGTACTGCTGCTGCCGGGATCATCTGCAAACTCAGGAGGTACTGGCTTCACGGGGGGTTTTCTTAAACACGGGGCGGGGGTGGGTCGGGGATGTTAACCCGTGCGGGGGGGGGGGGTGGCGGCGGCGGCGGGCTCCAGTGCAAGGAATATTTAATGAGCTCATTAAATATTCACTGCGCTGAATTTAGGACCCAGCTTATTGGCTGGGTCCTAAATACCGTTTCAGACCCGATTTTGATACCAAAATACCGGGTCTGAAACGGGTAGGACCCTCCATTTTAACCGTTTTACAAAAACGGCTTTTGTAAAACGGTTAAGTGGTCCTGCACCTTTCAGACCGCACAGATTACCATTTTAAAACTGTAAAAAGTCTGCAAAATACCGGTTTTTAAGTGCGGTCTGAAAGGGGCATAAGTGTAATTTGTCATAACAAAGTTTACATTTTCCTTGAAGCAATGTAGGAGGTTGAGTAGTGCGGCCAGTGCTACAGAAACTCGGGGTGAGATGTAATAGGATGAGAGATTCAGAAAGTGAGAGATTTGGTAAGAAATCTCCAGTTTTTTTTAAAGCGGCAATAATTTACACAGCAAAATCAAACTGGTTTTGCAGTACATGATTGCCGCTTTATAAAACCTGGAGATTTCTTACCAAATATCTCACTTTCTGAATCTCTCATCCTATTAAATCTCACCCCAGAGGTCTCCCCAGGCAAGCCGATAGTCCAAGAAGGGGAAGAGTGGTCAGGAGAGCTAAAGGGACAGAGAAAGGTTAAGAAATATAGCAATGGCAACCAATCCAATTCTATTTATGATCTTCTAGAAGGCACAAAATAAATAAGTAGGATCTGACTGGTTGCTATGGACAACATCCCATACTTAATAGAACTCTTTTAAGAACTCTTATTTTAGTAAATTTTACCCCTTCGAATCCAAATATATCTCATTGCCCATGTTGCAATATCTGGAGGATATGTTAATACTATTGCAAAGTAATTTGTAAATGCTGCACATTAAGTTAAGGGGTTTACACAAGGTGAGATTTTGGCAGTAGATTTTGACTATAGTCAAAATCTCCCAGTAGATTAGCCCAAATTTGCCAGTTTTTCACCTGCTTAGTCAATGTTGTCTAGCATAGATTGCTTAGCATAGATTGACTGTGCAGGCAAGACAATTTTAACGATTATAGACTATGAGTACCAAGTCAGCTTGCCAAATCTAGCCAAAAGCTTAATGCACTTCATCCATCCTGCTGCACCTAAACAGACCAACATGAACCAAGTGCCACAAATGACCACAAATTACTGATTTCATTCACATATAGCAGCAGGGTCAAGACCATACGGGAAAGTATATGCAATCCTATGTACTTGCTCATTCTAAGTTCAGGAACAAGACAAGCTGGTTTGTATGCCAGTCTAAACTTGCTCATGACTGGCATACAAATGATCTATGTACTAAATCCAGTGTAGAGGAGCTGCCAGGAAAGGTATGACACAGAGGTCAGCCACAAACTACTATAACATTTGTGACAACCTTAACCCTGCCTATGCTGATAAAAAGATAAGAAAGTCTATATCTTACAGATGACAAAAAGGGGTACACATGTGTTACTACTAAGAGAAAAGTGGAAAGAGAGAAAGAAAGGTGGAAAGAGAGAAAGAAACATAAAATGAGTGTTTTTTTTTGTTTTGTTTTTGAGAAGGGGGGGGATTTATCAATGCTGGAGAGAGATAAGGTACAAACCAATCAGCACGTCAGTTTTTTTTAAATACAGCCTGTAAAATGACAGTTCGCCGATTAGTTTTTAATCTCTCTCGATTTTACATCAACATTTGATCTATCACCCCCTGAGATATCACAACACTTATTGCAAAATATGGCTGCCAATCACACATCATATGCTACTGTGCAGTGAACTACATCATATCTGATTGGCAAAAAGGCATTTCACATTTGTGTTCTATAAATTTAGGAGAGTGTCGTGCTGCGGACGGTTCCTTTTCTCCTGATATATACAACACCTTGTTAAATTGGAACAAGTCCCGCTTGAGCCTCTCCCTTAAGGAGTCATGACCAGCCCGTAGGAAGCGTTTCATCTCTACAGCTCCTGAGTTCAGCGACACCCTGAAATAAACAATGCAGAAATTACACGATATTTCGCACATAAGGAGTTGAAATTGAATATGAAACTACATTCAATTTATTCAAGGCAGCATACAGTGAGCACGAGAAGATGCTGTGAAATGTAAGTGAATCTAAAAGGTGCCGCCACACTAGAACGATTTTGGTCCGATGCGCGCTACCGTGGATCTTTTGCTAAATCTTCTGATCTTAAGGCCCCCATACATTAGGCCGACTTGTCCTTTGGTCAAGTCGGACCTAATCTACTGACAACTCCCCCGGGGTTTGGCACTTGATGTGCCAAGTTTTTCATGTGATAAATCGCATGCCATTTATCACATGCAGTCCCCAGGGAGCTGCAGGTGACAGAGCCGGGAGCAGAGCGGGGCGGGGGGGAGGGGCTGCAAGCACAGAGCCAGGCAGGGGACGCAAAAAAGGCAGTTTACTCACTGGGCAGCAAGGGAACCAGATTGCCGGCTAGCGTAGGGGAAGCCGGGCAGCAGCGGGCGCACATAGAAAATAAACACACATAAATTAATGGACAGCCAGTGATTGGCTGAGAGCTCTCTGACAGAGAGCTCTCAGCCAATCACTGACTGTCCATTCATTTCTATGTGTGCCCGCTGCTGTGCGGCTTCCCCCACGCTACAGGGTCTCTGGTACCCATCGCTATGTTCACAGGCCGGACCACTGCCTCCCCTGCCGGCCCCTGCTTGCGTCCACGGCCTCTCCTTCTTGCATCAGCCCGCTCAAATCACCTCTCCTTCTTGCATCAGCCCGCTCAAATCACGCCTTTACATGCTGCATGAAAGATCAGAAGATTTAACAAAAGATCCATAGGAACGCACATGGGATCTTAAGAAAAATCTTTGGTAAAGATGTTCGCTTGCCTGAAATCTTATATCCAGGACAGACAAAAGATTTGAAGGCTAATTTATGTGCAAATCTTAAGATTGTAGATCTTTCTAGTGTGTGGGCACCTTAAAGCTCTGTACATAAAAAGCAAAACAAATACAATAAGCACAGAAACCAGTGGCCAATACATGAAATAAACAGTAGTAGCTGAGGAGACCAGTAGGTCCTGAACACTATTACGACCCCCAGGAAACTATATATACTATTGAACAGAAAAATGAACACTTTCACACAGAGTAATGTCAATGT
Source organism: Crinia signifera (assembly GCF_055691185.1). Taxonomy (NCBI): domain Eukaryota; kingdom Metazoa; phylum Chordata; class Amphibia; order Anura; family Myobatrachidae; genus Crinia; species Crinia signifera. The sequence continues at coordinate 167,567,617 of NC_139222.1, forward strand.
CTCTCTGAATAATGTAAATGTATGTTGTAATGATCAGAGACTGTTATGCAACATTTGGGGATACACATAGCATATAGAGCTGGGTGCTTCAATGCATTAAATATTAACCTACAGGCAGCTGCACACGCTGGACCTTTACCCTAACAAGTGACAAGGACAGGTAGAAGTAAAACAGGTCTTCTTCTATATAGCTCTATGTAGAAAAGTGGAATCATTACTCTATTGTGGCAGACAAAGGAAGCTTCTTTATAAAATCAGATATACTAAAACATACCATATTCAAAAAAGTTTCCAACAGCTATTCTAAGCAAACACAATCAATGGTTTATAGTACCAGGTTAAGATGTCAAACATTCACTTACAAGCCTTAAAATTAAAAGCTCATGCTTAATATTGTATATTAAGCATTTTACCAAAACAGCACTGGTCCATCAAATAATGACTCCATAAGACCTCTGAAGGTGCTCTGTGGTATGTTGCAGCAAGACATTTTTAGCAGATGCTTTAACCCCCTTGAGAGGTGGGTTTTCCTTGGCAGGAGAAGCCTACCAGGGCAGGTTTGTCCTGTCCCAGAAATACTCCCCAGTCCCCACTCAAGCCTGCTGCAGCAGCAGCCCCGCTCCCTTGTGGCTGCTGCATCTGGCTTCGCTCGGGTGCCCATGTGTTCAGACGCCCGAACACAGGATGGCTCCAGAGCAGACGCAAAGTTGCATGGCCTGAGGTAGGGGACAGTCGCAACGACCTGGCGTACGATCGCCTGGGAAATCACGCTAAGGGGGGGGTGTATGAGACATGTGGGATGTGTGTGCACCATGGACCCCACGAGGGAGAATAGCTGGTGGCCGTCGGGAACCCGTGAGTCAGTATTTTAACAGTCTGCATCTCGACGTCGGGTAAATGATCCAGCCTGTCCGGCACCCGGCCATTTTTGGCAGTGGACAGGGGTCAGCACTCTACAACAAGCTTTGATGCACTGTGCGCTCCGATACCTACGTTTCTATTTCAGCCAGCTCAAACTTTTTCATCAATCTGTGCCACAGTAGCTCTTCTGTGGGATAAGACCAGGCTGGCTTGCCTTCACCCTTTATGAGCATCATATTGAGCCTTGGGCATTCATGAACCTGTTGGTTCAATGGATGCTCTGTCCCTTGTCAAAGTTGCTCCGTTCCTTAGTTTTTGAAGTTTGTGCTGGAGGCAAGAAACATGCACAAGCCTAATACATCCTAGACCACATGTCTTCAACCTGTGGCCCTCCAGATGTTGTAGAACTACATGTCCCAGCATGCCCTGACAGTTTTGGCATGCTCTCATAGGAAAAAATGTGGAAATGCATGTTGGAACATGTAGTTTCACAACATCTGGAGGGCCACAGGTTGAAGACCCATGTCCTAGACGATCTATCCATTAACTATATTTTGTACATATCATCTAGTGACGATAATGATATTTAAAACTGTGTGCAGTATGTGCGTAGTCCAGGATCTACTCGGCCAGTGCAATAAAAACAGGCTGATCGGAACCAGAGCAGACATCACACAACTTTCCTTAAAACGCTTGGGCATGCCTTTTGCCCCCCCAAACGCTGGCTTACTGTCAACTTGTGCACGGGCAAAAATGTAAATAAATAAAAAAAAATGCTGCATTTTATTGCAGGATGGCTTCACACAGGTGTACTGTGAGGCATACGCAGTTCAATTATCGCTCCGGCCTGCAAATTCAAAGCCATGTGATCAGGTCTTAATAACCCCTATATTGTCAACAACCACATGTTCAGCATCAATGAACGACATTGTTAATATTGTTCAGCGTGTATGCGCTATATCGTTTGTCTGGGTCTGGAAGCTCTGCCAATATTGTTAACAAAATCGGAAGTAGAGCATAAAGTATTTAACCGGCTTAAAAAGTAGTCACTTGGTTCCGAATACATCCCAACCCAAAAGCCAATGCAAGATTTTTTGGCACCCTAGGCAAAACTGCAGCTTACGTGCACACCACACACACACACACACACACACACACACACACTTAAAATATGGACTTTCCAGAACCTCAGGTAAAAGCGGAGGTTCAACACTACATGACGTTTGCATTCAGTTCCTAGTCAAACTTAAATTTTGTGATAGTCAAACTCAGGGGCACACCCCAATTTCTGTAACCCCCTAGGCGGCTGCTCAAAGTTACCATGGTAGAATTGTCTCAGACTACCAGTGACCGGTGCTATTGTAACAAGATAAGCAATGCTGCTCACTTCACCTGTCCCCGGCTTTAATGTTACTGCTGATCAAGGTATAGTAAATGTATTCATCCTAGATTTCTAACATTGGGGGTCAGTCAGACCCGATAGCACGACTACGAATTTGCAGGCCGGGTGATTATTGATAGACTGCGCATTCACGTGGCCATCATTTTGATCGCAGGCCGTACAGAAAGGGCCGCTTGATGAGAAGCTGTGTGACCTCAGCTCCGGCCCTGATCTGACTGCATCTATCCAGGGCCGGTGCAAGGCACCGGAGCGCCCCAGGCGAGTCGGGCTGGGGGCGCCCCGGTGCCGGGGGGGGGTGTGTGTGTAGGGGTACCTGTCGTTCGGCGCTCTCTCTAATCAAATCTGGCGGCGGAGGCAGCGGGGGTCCCTGCAGTCTATTAAAAATCACGAGCGCTATCCGCCGGGCTATGCGGAAGCGCTTCTAGTGTGAAAACACTGGCAGCACGCTGATTGGCTGAGATCAGCGTGCGCCGTGCTGCCAGAGTTTTCACACTAGAAGCGCTTCCGCATAGCCCGGCGGATAGCGCTCGTGATTTTTAATAGACTGCAGGGACCCCCGCTGCCTCCGCCGCCAGATTTAAATAGACAGGTACAGGTACCCGGGCGGCATTTTCCGCCCTCCAGTGGCCGGCGCCCTAGGCAAATGCCTAGGTTTGCCTAGTGGTGGCGCCGGCCCTGCATCTATCCCAGTCAGGAGTAAAGGTGCCCATACACTGCTGCAACGTCTCGCAGCAGTGTTCGGACACCCGATAACCTTCCCGGCGGCAGGGATGCATGCGATCCGTTGTGATGGATCGCATGAGTGCCTCCTTCCCGCCCACCTCGCTGCCTGGAGGGTGCTCGGATGGCCAGCCGGTCCAACCTCCTGGTCGGGTCTGATGCGCACGGGACCGACTGCATGTCAGGGAGAGGCGATTTGGTCCAATTTAATGGGCCGATTGGTCGCAAATCGGCCAAAATCGGACCAAATTGCCTCAGTGTATGGGCACCTTTAGTCCTGTGCTAAGAACAGACTCCACAAGCTAGACAAATCATTTGACGGGAGAGCAGCTTGAATACAGATTTTCAGCTAGTCGTAATGCTGACAAATTTTATCGCGGCCTTGCACATTTCCGGATTTCAGTCTGGCTGGGATGCATATACCCAATCGCAGGACTCTTAGCAGAGCAGCTATCAGGTCTGAATAACCTCCATTAGTCTGCATCCTAAAGGAACTTCACTCTCAGTCCAAGCAAGGTTGTGTTATCTTGTGTGAACAAGGTATATGTGATATTAGTACATAGTTATAAATTACTCATCTATTGCAAAGGGTGAACGTTCAGGGCTCACTAAATACAAAAAACAGCCTTTCCTTGTTTGAGCCTTTATGAAAACCTACCATAAAGAACACAATCAGGCGCAAATTGTAATAATAATATTAATATTCCACCAGAGCCAATCATTTGAGTCCAATAGACTTATTTTGATTAATAACTATATAACCATATACATACAGATTTTTCAAGATAAAAATACAATTATCGGGAGACCATGTTCAATTACAGAATGGTCTCTGCGCTTGGCATATACTGTATACTGCACATCTAATAACAGCAAAAGTCTGACCCAGTACATTACGGACAAACAGCGTTCTATAGGCACTAAGGGCCTGATTCAGACCTGTTCGCTAGGCTGCATATGTTCGCACCACCCTCTGCCCACCCACTACGAAACAAATGGCTTGGTGAGTGTGAAACTCGCCATAGCCGTACGCTCCTGGGGTTTGCATATACGCATAATCGCGCAAACCCCGATCCAGGACAAATTCAGCCCGCTGCATCAGCCCCTAAAGGGGCATACACACGTAGAGATTTGTGCTAAGCAATTTTACTGGTGTCAATATCTCCCATGGAGTGCACATACACACGCAGAGATTTGTGCTAAGCAATTTTGCTTAAGCAAAAAAAGGCCGGGTAGTGGTTCAGAATGAGAGATTGGCAGTCATTTGCTAAGCAATCTGACTAGATTTTGACTGCATGCACTGACTTAGTTAGCAAGAGATATTTAATCTCTCGGAAAATACACACAGAGATCTGTGCTTACTTTCTAAGCAATCTAGTCAGATTGCTTAGAAAATAGCACAAAACTTCACACTTTCATTTGGAGAACATAACAAAAGCAGTGTCAAAGGATCAGGATGTATTCACACTTTAGAAAAGGAAGACGCTTAAGAATAGAAGTATTGAATAGAGGAGGGGGACTGCTGTACAGGAGCAGTCCTATTTTTAGGACGATGCATGTGATCACCCAGCCCACGTATGCTACTTCAGCTAGCGACAAGGGAAAAATTATTTCAACAAAACAGAGTGGCTTACTTAGGAAGAAATACTTTCCAAACTTCACCTCCAGTTCATTGTACAGGATCAGTCATCATCGTTACACAAAGAATGAATTTTTTCTAAAACCAATTATTTCATGATCAGGAGATTTTTTTAGTTGTTTCATATTAAAAACACAGGTTATCACACAATAAAGAGGACATCTATGTAATCAGAAGGTTAGAGTTGTACAAGAATCCTATTCCATTTATTTCCTTTTCAGTCACTTTCCAGCAGGACTAGAACATTTGCAGTCTGTATACTCCATGTATTTTGCAGGAGATGTGTTACTAGATAAAATGTTGACATAAGCAAGCATTCCAGAGGAAAGGGCTAACACTATACTTAAGCCTGAGGTCATTTCTATAACATTACACTGTGCATTAGCACGTGTCTTATTCACCTGTGTGACTAATACAAAAGGATTCAGTATGAAATCCCGGCGGTCGGGATCCCGGCGTTCAAAATCCCGACGCCGGAATCCCGACAGGGGGGGTGGGGGTGGGATGTGGATCGCCCCCCCTTGCGGGCTCGCTGCGCTCGCCACGCAGCTCGGCACGCTAATTTATTCTCCCTCCAGGGGTGTCGTGGATACCCACGGAGGGAGAAAGTGTCGGCATTTTGGCGGTCGGGATTCCAGCGTCGGGATTCTGAACGGCGGGATCCCGACCGCCGGGATTTAAACTGCATCCCATACAAAACTATATAAATTTGCAAAGCACATCAAATAAAGTACAAAAAAAAACACACACACACACACACACACATTACAGGTATGGATCATCAAACAGTGTCTAGGTCAACATACACAATGGCATCATCGATAAAAGACACCTAAGCACGTGGACCCCCAAGTAGTGTAGTGCGGCCAAAGTGCCTCACTCCGCTGTGCTCTGTACTTTCTACACTTAAAAGACCAGAGGATGGTACGCGTACCAAATCTTTCCTCAGGTGTGGACTGAAATACTACAAGATGTTTATATCTTCCAATCCACGGCTTCAGCAGACCATCTTTCCTCCAGCGGGATTCCAATACACAACACCGTGCTTTGCGTCCTCCACAGACAACACCGCATGCCGGGACCTTCTCCACACAGGATACAAGACACACCAGACAAGGAACACGGATGACGTCACACAGGCACACCCCAAACGCGTTTCGTCATATAGACTTCGTCAGTGGGCCCACTGACGAATATGACACACATATATATATATATATATATATATATATATATATATATATATATATATATATATATATATATATATATATATATATATATATATATATACACACACACACACATATACACACTCTCCCAGTAGCGGCACTCAGCTGAAGAATCAGGCAAGAACACAGCATCAAGATGCCAACGTTTCAAATGTATTTCACATTTTTCGTCAGGGCAACCAGACACCCCCCGTCCGACCCAATGCACGGCCCTGTGCGCATCGGATTGAAGTCGGGAGGTTGGACTGGCTGCACATAAGATTTTGTGAATCATATGTGCAGCCGGGGCAGCGGACGCTGTGAGGTGGCTGGTGGGGGGCGCTGCAAGGAGGGTAGACGTGGAGCACACAGAGGTGGCGGATGCCAGCGAGGGTAACGGAGAGCCGGGCAGGGGGAGCCAAAGCAGGGAGTGGTCACTGCTTCAAGGAAAAGAAAAAAAAAGCCAATCGCTCAGCCAATCACTGGCTGCCTTTTAATTTGTATGGGCTTTTTTTCCTCCTTGCAGCAGTGATAGCTCCCTGCTCCCCCTGCCCGGCTCTCCACTCGCCAGTGTCCCCCACCCAACAGCGTCCCCTGTCCTACTCACAGTGTCCCCTGCCAGCTGCTTTGCAGCATCACCTGCCTACCACCTCGGTGTCCGCCGCCCCCCTGCTCACTCCACCTTGCACTTCCCCTGGAGTTGCATATGATAAATCGCATGCGATTTATCATATGCAAAACTTGGCACATCAAGTGCCTAATCGTGTGTCCCTCTCCTGGGGAGCTGCAGGGGAAACCAGGCCCGACTTGTCCTTAAGTCTCAGATCCATCTGACAAAAATAAAAAATCTTACGTGCTTCACCAAAGAGCCATCTGATCTTAAAGGCCCCCATACATTAGTCCGACTGTCCTAGGGACAAGTCGAACCTGATATCCCCCTGCAGCTCCCGGGGAGAGGGGGACACACGATTAGGCACTTGATGTGCCAAGGTTTGCATATGTTAAATCGCAGGGATTTATCACATGCAGTCCCCGGGGAGCTGCAGGAGGAGGGAGCCGTGCTGGGGACGGCAGCGGGCGAGGGATGCCGGCTAATTGAGAGCCAGGCAGGGATAGCAGGGGCAGGCTGCATAGGGAGTCGGCAGGAGGAACTTGAAGCTGTTCCGGTGACTGCGCAGGAGCAGGGCAGGGAGAAGACGCTGGCTGCCGGGCAGTGGCGGGAGCTGAGAGAAGCAGATAGCTAGAATTAAAAAAAAAAAAAAGCCCATACAGATGACTAGGAAGACATTGATTGGCTGAGACCTCTTTTTTTTATTTTTTTAAGTTATCTGCTTCTCCCGGCTCCCACCGCTTCCCAGCAGCCAGCATCTTCTCCCTGCCCCGCACCCTGCTCCCGCGCGGACACCGGAACAGCTTCCTCCTGCCCGGCTCCCTATGCAGCCTGCCCCTGCTCCCTCTGTCTGGCTCTATATTAGCCAGCATCCCCAGCCCGCTGTCGTCCCCCGCACGGCTCCGGGGCCGGGCTGCACATAATATTTAGCAAATCTTATGTGCAGCCCATCCGACCTCCCGACCCGATGCGCACGGGACCGCGCATAGGATCGGTCGGGATGTCTACAAGTGCGAATTGGGCCGATTTCATGGCCCGATTCATCCGAAACGGGTGAAATCATGCCCAAATCGCATAGTGTATGGGGGCCTTAAGCGGTCAGGGGTCTATCATTAGTCTGACCAGAGAGGTCAAGGGAAATCTGAAGAGAATTGTAGCTTCGGATATATCTGCTTAGTGGATGGGGGCTATACAGTATCTATGGATTTCTCTGTCCAATCTGTCTGATGGGAACAAAAATCTGGTTATGCATGGGAGCAGGTGGAAAATCAACCATTCACTCCTAAACTCTGGAAAATAGATTGTATAGATATGTTAAATCAAATGGATTCAACCAGTTTGTCTGAATGGCCAGTGTTTGTTTTCCATTGTTTGGTAGTACATGTTCGATTTTCATAAACTCCCATACATTATCAGATTTTTTTATTCTCACCAGATAGATTGGACAGATAAACCTTTAGGTGCGTACCCAGGTTAACAGTCCAGGTTTTAGTGATAACCATGCTCGAGTACATGGGACTTAATTACCTCAGTTATTTTGATTTAGCCATGTGTTGAAGCCTTGAGATAACTAAAATCTGCACTGCTAGCATTCCTTGAGGACCACGGTTGGAAATGCCTGCACTAGACAATTCAATCAATGTAGTCAGTGATGTACCTTTCAAGTTTCCTGGGCAAACTATTGACCAGGCACACAATGATATTATCAGTTACGTGACGACGACACCCCTACCCCCCGCTGCAAGTCTCACTGAGGATATACTGTAGTCAACACAGATGACAGGGGTCATTGACCGTGCATGTATCCAGTAATATTTGCACACATCACCCAGCTAGTCAGTTTGTTCATGTACACAGGAACTATAGGCCCCGACTTTGGGGTAAGGGCTGCCTATTTTTCCGTAGCCCTCTTACACTATAACAAATGGCATTTAGCACAAAGCACGATCTAGCCTCTTTCCTGTAATAGCAAAGTAAATATATATTCTACTCCACGCGTGCAGTGTATCACGCACTTAAGGTCTCTTGCCCTTGTTGGGAGCTGCCTATGAACTTTGCAGGGAATTACAATTTGAATGTATGTATATATAAGTAAAGAATAATGTGAATGTAAAAGCTTCAAATGTTTAGACATTAGTGTCTGCTTTCTACAGCTTGTATGCATTAAGACACAAGGTACGTAGTGGCAAAATGCCAGCAGCTCAGAGGTTTCTGGGTGTGTTTGCACTTTCAACAAGTGGGTGTAGCAGCTAGGAGAAGCGGAGATGTTCTGTGACCTGTAGACTAGGAAAGGAATTATACATGTTATACCTGCCTACTTCTTACTGTGGATTACAATCTTGTTTTTATTATGTACAGGGCCGCCGAGAGGCAGGGGGGGCGGGTACATTTTACCTGGGCCCGGGCCTGCCAGGGGGGCCCGGGTCCCGACACACTCAAAAAAAAAAAAAAAAAAAAAAATCCGGTTTTTTTTAAAAAAGGGGGCGTGGCCACGGGTCCGCGATTAGGCCACGCCCCCGAATTTGCCTAAACCCGGTCAGCGATGGCTTTCCTGCTCCTGCTCCAAGTTCCTGTTCCAAAAGGTAATGCCGCCCGCAATGCATGGCTATGGACAGGGGGAACAGACAAAAAGCGTGTGTGTGTGTGTGTGTATGTATGTAACAGGCTGTGTATGTATGGATATATGTGTGTGTAACAGGCTGTGTGTGTGTGTGTGTGTGTGTGTGTGTGTGTGTGTGTAACAGGCTGTGTGTGTGTGTGTGTGTGTGTGTGTGTAACAGGCTTTGTATATATGTATATATGTGTGTGTGTGTGTGTGTGTGTGTGTGTGTGTAACAGGCTGTGTATGTATATATGTGTGTGTGACAGGCTATGTGTGTGTAACAGGCTATGTATGTATGTCTATATGTGTGTGTGTGTGTGTGTGTGTGTAACAGGCTTTGTATGTCATACTTGCCGACTTTTCATCTCCCCTTTGCGGGAGACCAGGCAGAGGGCAGCTAATTAGGGGGAGCTCTCAAATGTAATTTGGATAGCTCCGCCCATGGCCCTGCCCCATTTACGTCACAAAAATGGGGCGTGGCTATCCAAATTACATTTTGAGATGGTACCGTAACCGTTGCACTTTTTTAAAGGAAGAAACCCAATTAAAGGAAAATTAGTGGGGAGCAGAGGGAGAGAAGCAGGAGGGAGGCACGAAGCAGATAGCCGCTATCTTACCATCTTATCTGCGGCGCTGCCTTCTGCTGCTTGTGCCGCTCCCTCTGCTGCTCCTGCTCCGATGGCTGCCCCTGCTGCGCTGCCGCTGTAGGCAGTATAGACACTGAGTATAGACACTGCTGACAGTCGATCCCCGGCCGGACAGCCGCGGCGTCTGCCTCGGCACTTTGTGATTTGCGCATGCGCAGTCACTTTTTTTTTTTTTGCCAGACGGACTAAAAAACCGGGAGGATCGCACACATTACCGGGAGACCGGGAGAAAGGAACAAAAACCGGGATACTCCCGCTAAATGCGGGAGTGTCGGCAACCCTGTTGTATGTATATATATGTGTGTGTGTGTGTAAAAGGCTATGTGTGTGTGTGTGTGTGTGTGTGTGTGTGTGTGTGTGTGTGTGTGTAACAGGCTTTGTATGTATGTATATGTGTGTGTGTGTAACAGGCTGTGTATGTATATATGTGTGTGTAACAGGCGTAGGGCGGGATGTACTAAATTTCGCAATTTATTATTATTTTTTCGCCTACCTAACGTTTGTTGTACGCTGCGTTATAGTTGCCTGGTGCATCTTCGTCCGCCTCATGCTCTAAACTTCAGACTTCCCTGCTGGAGTTGCGGACAGTGCGTCCGTCATGGTGTGTTTTTTTTTGTACTGCGCATGCGCAGGTTTATTTCCTTGCCGTCATGCGCAGTGCGCACTTGTTGATGGTCACGGTACCTTAAGGGATTTGCAAAATGTCAAAGGGTTCTGTATAACCCAATATGAAAGAATACTTAATTACATCCTTACATACTCCTATCCATCCACCAAGTACCAGTGCTGGCAATATTACACATATATATATATATATATATATATATATATATATATATATATATATATATATATATATATATATATATATATATATATATATATATATATATATATATATATATATATATATATATATATATATATATATATATTATATACAAATAAATATGCTGTAGACAAATAATACAAGAAAATAATGAGGAAATTCGCCAGCTTATTGTGGTGTTAATGCCCACTGCTTTAATCGCTTTTAGCAAACAGTGCAGCTGTTAGTGCATGTGAGCCGTGACAATTCTACTCAGCCGTCTATGAGGAGGAAGTCTCGTCGCGGGTGTCCCGCGATACTCCCCGACGGGCTACTGAAGAGCAGAACAAAACCACCGCTACTTTAGTGCATTCGAGAACGCAGGAACGCGGAGATAAAAGACAACTTCCGCGGCGGCAAGCATAAGTACATCCCGCCCTATGTGTGTGTGTGTGTGTGTGTGTAACAGGCTATGTATGTATGTATGTCTATATGTGTGTGTGTGTAACAGGCTATGTGTGTGTGTAACAGGCTTTGTATATATATATATATATATATATATATATATATATATATATATATATATATATATATATATATATATATATATATATATATATATATATATATATATGTGTGTGTGTGTAACACAGGCTATGTTCTGTATGTGTGAAGGAACAGGCTGTGTATGTATATATGTGTGTGTGTGTGTGTGTGTGTGTAACAGGCTATGTGTGTGTGTGTGTGTGTGTGTGTAACAGGCTATGTATGTATATGTGTGTGTGTGTGTGTGTGTGTGTGTGTGTGTGTGTGTGTGTAACAGGCTATGTACTGTATATGTGAAGGAACAGGCTATGTGTGTGTGTAACAGGCTATGGCCCTCATTCAGGTTGGTTCGCTCCCCCGCACGGTCACACAGGGGAGCGATGTTGTGCATGTGCAGCCACTTTGTGTGAGCGAGCAAACCGATTATTTGCCGCCCCGATCGCATGCAGCAGTGTGGACGGAAGCGTGGGGTGGTGGATATGGTTTGCGCCCATGGGAACTCCCATGACGTGGGTGCCGGGGGAGGGCAGCTGATGTCACCGGATGTCAGCTGCCCACCTCTTCTCGTACAGGAGCGCCACAGATCTAAGACAGCAGAGACTGACTTAGATCTGCGAGCGCTTGAGAAATCATTTGATGGTCGGCGACCGCACTGCCCTGCACACAAGCTGCAAATCGATGATGATGTAAAACATCCGTTCGCATGCATGAAATCTGAGGTATTTAGATGACCCGCAAAGCTGCAAATTTTGCAGCTTTGTGGTCAATCAGAATGACCTCCAATGTGTGTGAAGGGAACAGGCTACATGGGGCCCATTTATGACGGATCATATATGGAATGCGATCTGGGTGGGACCATGCTGCCCAGGATCACATGAGATTAAAGAGGTTTAATGGACACAATCCCCCCTCTTCCTCCAGGTGCACATACCGCTGGCCATCACAATGCAGCTGCTCTTGGCGCCGGATCTGTAGCTTTGGGGGACACAGCAGATACCGGCAGCTCAGCTCGGCGATACTGCAAGTAGTGGCATCTGCTGCTTCTTGCCAGAACTGTTGCCGCTTTCCCTGCTGCGTGTGTGAGCTTGGGATTCTTATACTCCAGAGGCGGCGCTTCAAATGGGGATGATCGTGCCAGCCACAGATCTTGGAGAGAGGAGCCGTGGGCTGGCCACCCCTGCTGTATGGCATAGGGGTCTGGGCAGCACAGGGGGGCAGAGGGTCCCTGTGACGGATGGGCAGACAGCAGTGGGGTCCTTGCGGAGGATGGGAGCTATTACCTAGTTCCCATCCTCCGTAGGGACCCTGCCGCTCTCTGCCCATCCATGGCCACGACCCCTTACTCCCATGGGCGCAACCCATATCCACCACCCCACGCTTTTATCCACACTGCTGCATACGAACGGGGCAGGAAGTAATCGATTTGAATTTTGTGTAGCATAATGTGTAAGGGGCAAGTATAAGGGGTCTACTATTGTGTTGCATAAAGGGTATATGGTGTGGTACACACCCCTATATCCTTTAATGGCCACACCTCTTTTCTGTTGCTCGCCACTCCAGGGGGGCCCCGTGACGCTGTTGTACCGTGGCCCAGGATTTCTCTTGGCAGCCCTGATTATGTATCACTGTAAAACAAGGGCATGAATAACACATTCTGACATGAGGGCATGAGGAATTCATTCCGACTGCCATCCCCATGCTCACGGAGGAAACAGGAAATAGGGAATATGTAGGGACCATTTAGCATTACTGCCTCACAGCACTGAGGTCATGGGTTCAATTCCCACCACTGTGCGGAGTTTCTATATTCTCCCCATGCCTGCGTGGGTTTTCTCTTGGTACTCCAGGTTTCTTTCCATAATCCAAGAAATACAATGGTAGATTAATTTGCTCCCAAATAAATTAACCCTAGAATGAACGTATGTGGGCAGGCATGTCCAAACTATGGCCCTCCAGCTGTTGTGAAACTACACATCCCAACATGCCTTGCAATAGTTTTAGCATTCCATAATAGCAAAACTGTGGCAAGGCATGATGGGACTTTGTTTCACAACACCTGGAGGGCCATAGTTTGGACATGCCTGTGGTAGAGAATATAGATTGTAAGCTCCACTGGGGCAGTGCTGCGAAATGTGCTAGCTAAATAAAATAACTGGTAATAATTAAAATTACTTCCCAAGAGATCTACAATTTACCCTGCAAATTATAGACCAGTAAGCTTAACATCAGTTATAGGTAAGTTCATAGGTGCCGATTCTGTGGGTGCTTGAGGGCCCGAGCACCCACGGAAATTGATGAGCACCCACCCGCTCAGCAGCGGTCCACTTGCCCGTGTCATACTGCACTCCCCCTCCCTCGCCGCTGGCACAGGTACTGTGTACCTGCACTGTGGGGGCATTTATGTATTTGCCACTGTGGGGGCATTTATGTATTTGGTACTGTTGCCATAATTTGAATATTGGAGACAACTGTGCTGCGTAATACAAATCAGTATTATTTTGTGGCCACGCCCTTTCCCATGAAGCCACTCCCCTATATTTTTGGCTTGTGCACCCACCAGCAAAAACATAAATCGGCACCTATGGGTAAGTTATTTAAGAAAATTTTAAAAGCTGTATCCAGGAATATTTAATGATAAATTAAAATACTTAGTAATAACGAGCATTGGTTTTTAATGGACCATTCTTGACAAACTTACCTAATTAGTTTCTATTAGAAAGTTATTACAGACCTGGATAAGGGAAATACGGCAGACATGCCAGAGGTACCTGGATTTTGCAAAGGCCTTTGACATGGTCTCATAACAGACTGGTTAAAAAAAATGGATGAGTTGGGACAAGGGGGAAATAAAAAAAATTGTACTTGGATAGGGAACTGGCTGCTAGACAGAACAAAATGGTTGTAAACAGTGCATTTTGAAATTGGAAACCAGTTTAGAGTGGTGTACCGCAGGGTTCAGTTCTTGGACCTCTTCTATTTAACATTTATTAATGACAAAGGATATTTGCGGATGATACTAAACTATGTAGAGTAATTAAAATGGATCACGATGTCTGCATGCTACAGAGGGACATAAATAATCTTGATGAGTTTGAAGAAACTCAGGGAGCCCGAGGTGTGCTCCCACCACCACCAGTGCTGTGCCTAAACACGTGCAAAGGGGGCAGCCGTACGAACGTGTGGGCCCTCTCCCAAAGGAGAAAGGCCCCATGGTTCCCCTAACCCCCCTCAACCATAAGGCTGAGGAAGGGAAAAAAGGGATCGGTGGGTCCTCTTTGCCGAAGCTCAGAGAGACCCGCTTTTCCTCCACCCCCGGAAGGGTTTTGGACGGTGGGTCCTCCGTACCCGAAGGTTTGGAGGGACCCGCTTAGGCTTCCCTCCGCCTTGCGGCTCGGGGTTGCCCTCGAGGGGACCGGGACTCTCCCCAAAAGGTGAAGAGTCCCAGCCACGTTTGGGGAACGGAAGGCCTGTTAGGGACAGCCGCACTACCCAAATCAAAAAAACGTGACAAACTAACGAAAAACGTGAAGTGCTCAAAAGTGCAAATCAAAGAAATAAATAAAAGAGGCCCTAGCCAGAAGGCCGGGGTGGGGGTGTAAAAAATTGTCCTACCCCATCCAAAAGGACAAGGTAAGGACGTGTAGCCTAACCTAGAGGGAAGTGCGCAGTGTGTGTGCCATTCAGTGCATGGTGCTGGACATCACCAGTGCAAATCAGGCACCCCCGAGTTTCCCCGGGGGCACAGTGCAGCCTCGGGCTCCAGGCAGCCGACCCTTCAGCGTCCGACCAAGCTTTTCTCCATCTCACCAGCAGGCATTTTCCAGCCCCCGGCATGGGAATGGGTACTCCACTGGGCTTTTCGAAAGACTCCCTTAGGGGCTGCACCCCCCTCGGAAGAGCAATCTACTCAGTCCCAGTGTTTCTCCGCTCCCAGGGTTAAGATACTAGGCTGAGCTTTTCGCTGTGCCCAGGCTGGTGGTTAGCCAACCTGGACCAATCTACTCGGTCTCAGCTTTTCTCCGCTCCCTGGGAATGGATACTAGACTGAGCCTTTCGCTGACTCATCCTTCGGGGGCTACGAACCCCGTCAAGAGAGTCAATCTACTAGGCCCAGTGTTTCTCCCCCCCTCTTACCAGTGGATTTACGGAAACAACACCTCCTACCAAAGGCAGAGGTGAAGATACTTAGTGAGACTTTTCACTGCTCCCGGGAAAAAACAGAGGGGTCCCACACCCTCCGCCCATCAGAGCAGCTACTCAGTCTCACCTTTCTCTATTCTCTGCCAGAGGCCAGTCCATACCCAACTGATAAGAACAGATACTACACTTGATCTTAGCCAAAAGGAAATAATCTTGATATGCGGGCAGATAAATGGAAAATGTGGTTCAATGTTGATAAATTTAAGGTCATGCATCCTGGGAGACATAACCAGTGTGCTACCTACACTCTAAGGGGGTTATTCACATTTGTTCGGTCCTCCGTGCATTCGCATGGAGGGCCGATGATACGCGTCTGCGCAGACGTAGGGTGAGTGTACCCACGGCAAACTTTCGGTTCGCCAGGTGCACTCACCCATGACGGCCTGCCTGTGGGGGGGGGCTTGTCAGGCTGCCCCATTACCATATGGGAACGCCCAGTGTTCTATGGGCACTCCCATGAGAACGCTGGGCGTTCTCGTGGTAATGAGGTGGTGACGCGGGCTGCTAAAAAAAAAAAAAAGAAGAATGTAAAGGACTTAAAAGTTACTTTTATATGCATACATGCACCACATCTTTCGATGGTCGCCAACCATCGAAAGATGTGGGTGGTTACCAGAGGCATACACGAATGGATGTTTATGCAAAACATCCATTCGCAGCCTGTGCGGGCGAACCCGCACTCCGAGGGAGGGGGGGGGCAGGTGGGCGTTCATTCGTCCGGGCGGGGTTTGAACTCGCATGGCTGCGAATTCGCAGGCTTGCCAATCAACCAGAATAACCCCCTGTGACCGGACGCCTGCCCTTATGCTCTGGCTACGCCCTTCGGGTCCACAGATGGCGGTTCCTGGTCTGACGGGACCTGGCCAATAGGGGATTCCCTGTTACCATCAGTAACCGCCTGTTACTGACTCCGCCCACTATGCAGTGGGCGGGGATATCGCTGCCACCACCACACTCCTCCTATGTGGCGCCTGGAAACACGGATACCTCCTCAGGTCCAAACGCTGGCACCTGAGTACTACCTGCTGGGGTGTATGCATGGACACGCTGCTGACATACCCCCAATTGGCGTTGATTGCTTCCCCAGCAGACCCCTGCTTTGGTAGCTGGCAGAGCGGAACTTGGAGGACGCTGGATACTTCCTCCAGCCTACCTTCTACACACCCACTCCACCCAAGGCTGCCACCCTGTGGCGCAACTGGAGAGTGCAGGTGATACAGCTGTTATGTAGTCCCAGCTCAGTGCTGCGCATCCCAGTGCCGGGCTCCTGAAAAGCCACCCTGGCTGCAGGGACGTTCCCCCCCCCCCCCCCCCCCGGTGCACGGAGGCAGTGCGGCACTGCCGCTGCCTCCTGCCCTCCCTTTCCTTTGAAATCAGGTCCATTTTGCCGGCTAGGACACAATATCGGGGGCATCGAGTCGGTCGGGACCATTAACATTGGTCCCGACGCGACCGACGCGATGCCCCCGATTTTTCCATAGGCTTCAATGTTAAAAAATATTTTAACATTGAAATCGTGTCGGGAAAGGTAAAATATCGGGGGCATCGCGTCGGTCGGGACCATTAACATTGGTCCCGACGCGATGCCCCCGATTTTTCCATAGGCTTCAATGTTAAAATATTTTTTAACATTGAAATCGTGAGAAAATGTGAAAAATGTGAAATGGGCCAATATGACCCATTTCACATTATAGATGTCCCCGTCGTCACCCCACGATAGACGCCAACCCGAAGCGTGGCGAGCCCGCGAGGGGCGGCGGTGCGCGTCCTCCGACCTTTTCATTCCCCTACTATCCACGTCGGCGTGGAGTTGAGAATAGAATAGTGTGGCGAGCGCAGCGAGCCCGAAGCGTGGCGAGCGTAGCGAGCCCCGCGAGGGGCCGCATAGGTATACGCGTCCCCTCGCTGCGCTCGCCACACTATTCTATTCTCAACTCCACGCCGACGTGGATAGTAGGGGAATGAAAAGGTCGGAGGACGCGCACCGCCGCCCCTCGCTGCGCTCGCCACGCTTCGGGTTGGCGTCTATCGTGGGGTGGGGTTTACGCCGTTTGGGGGGGTTGGGAATATTTAACATTGAATCCAATGTAAAATCGGGTCCCAGGGACCCGATTTACATTTCATTCAATCAAAAAATCCGACACGACCACCCCGATGTAAATCGGTGTGGCCGTGCTAGGAAACAAGTACCGTTATTTTTTGTACATAACAGGCGGCCAGTGCCACTAAACTCAGTGTATGTGAATTTTGGCACCAAGCGCCCTGTGTCCGTTATGGCGCCGGGGCTGAAGGGGTTAATCCTTTCAGCTCCACGGCCGCCATTGCATACGCGTTTCAGGGTCTCCGCCCACACCCCCTAAATGGGGTAGAGTTAGGCGAATCACATCTAAAAAAGAATCTAGGAGTACAAATTGATAACAACCCTGGGTGCAGTGCTCAGTGCCATGGTGCAGCTAATAAGGCCAACCAGGTTCTAGTACTGTAATTATGCCACTCAATAAGGCATTGGTTATGCATCTGGTAATCGGGGTGCAATTCTCCCCATTACAAAAAGGATATTGTAGAACAGAAAAAAAGTTCAGCGAAGAGCAACAATGCTAAAATGAGGGATGGAATCCCTCAGCTATGAGGAGGACAGACTAGACAAATTAGAAATGTTTACACTTGAGAAAAGACCATTAGGAGGAAAGATGCTTAACATGTACAAATATATCAGGGGACAATATAAGGAACTATCAGACACCCTCTTTATTTTGAGGTCAGTGACAGGACATGTGGGCCTACATTTAAACTAGATGAGAAGAGATTTCTGACCCTCCGAAGAAAAGGCTTTTTTATGGTCAGGGCAGTAAGGGTGTTAAACTCTCTGCCAGAGGAGGTGGTTTTGACAAACACAAACTTGTTTAAGATCAGGTTGGACAAGCAACTATTGTCAAGCAATATTCAGGGTTAGAACAATCACACTAGGGTTTAGTAGAGCGCAAAGGTGGTAAAAGTAATCGTTGTTTAGATTAAAGGAAAATAAAAAAATGTTAATCATTGCTTAGATTAAACTAAAATTACTAACAGTTGGACATACGTCTTTATTAAACCTTATTTGCTATGTTATGCTGGGTACCAGAACGATTTGGGCACAATTCCCCCAAGTTCGATGCAATTTTGAGCTATTGCATGTAAAAAGACCAGAATTGGGCAGGTTTTCAATGAGATTCCAATTCAATGCACATCCCTGACGGTCGTTTGGTCACTTTGGAGATTTTACATGCTGTACTAAAAGTTTTGTCAATCTATATTTCGATTGGGTGCAGATCGTATGTTCCAACAAGATCGCGTGACGATCGGATGATTGTTTCATGATCGTCTCATGATCATTCTGGTTTAGTAACCAAAATTACTGGCAACTCACTGGCAGAGAGGGTATGGATCATAGGATAGACAGCAACTAGGTCGACAAGCATTAGATCGAGGTGGGTGTACCAGCGCAGGCTGAAGAAAAAACTATATGATAGAATGGTATCTTGTACAAAAAAATGTAGTACTAGTCAAAATGGCTGTCATTTAAATTCATGGAATTCCATATTTAAAAAATAAAGCTAGTTTAAAATAAATGGACATTCAATATCTCAATACTAGCATAACTACATATGCAAGCAATTGTATAGGGCATAGTACCATTCAGACATCAATGTGTATTATCTCCCAATGGAGCAGCAGATGAACACCAGGTGGCCAATGAGTCCCAAAACAGAGTCCATAGATGGAATTTAGGTTCCTCTGACAGGAGTGATGGTAAACCTGGATGACTTGTGCAAGTCTGAAGCGGCCTCGGATTGCTTTTCCAGACATGTTTGGTGGAGATTAGGTTGGACAGGTAAATTGAGATTGTCCGTGGTCCATAGGTAGCCTTTAGTGATGGTAGAGATGAATGTCCAATGTATAAGCTCAACGCGTTTTCCTGGGATTTACCTCCCAGCTTCCTCAGGAGCAGAACAGAACGTGTCGACATGACTACATGGTGGACAGCACTATGGTCGAACAGAGCCAAGGTTGACACATGGGAAGGTAGACATGTCATTAGGTTTTTCACTTTTATCATTAGATGTCATGTGCTGACAGGCGGCATTTCATGCCCTACCATCCACTACGGCATGGTGGGAGAATGAAAGAGTGTGCCGAGCATAGCGAGGTATCGTGCCCAAAGCAGAAAGCCAATCATTTTCAAGACTAGCTTACTAATATTCAAAGCCCTACATGACCACTGTCCAAGGTGCCTGAACGAGCTTCTGATTCCATACTGTCCACCCAGAGTACTGCGATCTGTAGGATGAAGGACTTTTAACAGTACCAAGAATCTCCCATAATTCATCTGGGGGTCAAGCTTTAAGCCATGCAGCTCTGACTTTGAAACTCACTTCCCCAGACAGTTCAAGAGGACCTCATATTCCTCGACTACGGCATTGGCATTTGTTGCCTTTTACACCAGTGTCTCCCGGCATTATGCCGGGTGGGCAACGCCGGTGAAGTCTGGCCCTGAGCCGATGCTTAGAGATATCACCTCCAAGCGGACCCGACAGCCAGGACCCCAGCGACGCTAACTGACACGCTGGGGGCAAGTCCAGCACCCAGGAAAGCTGCAGGGCTGCCCCCAGCCTCCGTCCATGAGGTGAATGGATGCTGCAAAAAGGCATCCACCCACCTCCTCCCGCTACTGTCTGCATAATACCGCCTACAGCAGCGGGGGCTGTACACGGCCCCTGCCTAACCTCCTTACTGACCGCAGGACGCTGTGGTCCAGAGGTTGGGGCTCCCCTATTGGTGGAAATGGGTCCCCGAGTAACCATTTACATGGCCCCTTACTCTGAGGAAGCCAGAAGGGGAAGACCCTGAACATTTGCCGGGTTTAGACACTCGGGAAACAGGTCTCGGATTATTTTTTTACCCCTTTTATACCAAGCCCCGACCCTGACTGGAGCGGCGATAATCCGGGTTGAGGCTCTGGTGTAAAAGAGGTGTTATACTGAATTAAAACATGGTAATAGTTTACACAGTGTACTGTGCGCTCTCCTTCTAACAGAGATCTGCCTGTGTGCAGAAATCTGTCCTGTATGTAGCCCTTTAACTATGGTGAGTGCTGAGGATTAACAGCCACTCAGAGAGTATACAAATGAAAAAATGTATATGAATGCAGTATATATTTTTAAGCACCGTTGCTTTATTGGTAAGTGATACACGTGATGCTGATAATATCCCAATACGGGGATTACTCACTGGGGGGAAAAAAAGGGGGATTGCAGGGAGGGTACTGGAAGCAATAATGTTTATCACTGTCCGGTGGTGTAATGGTAAGACGAGTCTGCAGGTCAGACAAGGGGGAGGAAGTCAAGTTATTAATGTGCAGCGTAAAACACACAGGGGGTGTTGCAGGGGGCTGGCGTCCCGTCCCCCCACAGTGCACTCCTCACCTGTGTGGTGCGGTCGGAGGTCCCGCGGCGTTCCTGATGTGTCTTCTCAGCCGCAGTACATACAGCGTGTAGACGACGCTGTGTACCCGGCTCTGCAGTGACGCGGTCGATCGCGACTTCCGGGTCCCGGCGCCTGGTTGCCTGGGAGACCGTAGCCGCGTTCAGTCGCGTCTGCGCTGCAGGCTCAACTCCCAGCCGGGAGGAGACTTAGATGTTCCTGGCTGAAGTGAGAATGTTGGTTGCTGGTGTCCAACGCGTTTCGACCGCTGTGCGGTCTTTTTCTTTGAAAAAGACCGCACAGCGGTCGAAACGCGTTGGACACCAGCAACCAACATTCTCACTTCAGCCAGGAACATCTAAGTCTCCTCCCGGCTGGGAGTTGAGCCTGCAGCGCAGACGCGACTGAACGCGGCTACGGTCTCCCAGGCAACCAGGCGCCGGGACCCGGAAGTCGCGATCGACCGCGTCACTGCAGAGCCGGGTACACAGCGTCGTCTACACGCTGTATGTACTGCGGCTGAGAAGACACATCAGGAACGCCGCGGGACCTCCGACCGCACCACACAGGTGAGGAGTGCACTGTGGGGGGACGGGACGCCAGCCCCCTGCAACACCCCCTGTGTGTTTTACGCTGCACATTAATAACTTGACTTCCTCCCCCTTGTCTGACCTGCAGACTCGTCTTACCATTACACCACCGGACAGTGATAAACATTATTGCTTCCAGTACCCTCCCTGCAATCCCCCTTTTTTTCCCCCCAGTGAGTAATCCCCGTATTGGGATATTATCAGCATCACGTGTATCACTTACCAATAAAGCAACGGTGCTTAAAAATATATACTGCATTCATATACATTTTTTCATTTGTATACTCTCTGAGTGGCTGTTTATCCTCAGCACTCACCATAGTTAAAGGGCTACATACAGGACAGATTTCTGCACACAGGCAGATCTCTGTTAGAAGGAGAGCGCACAGTACACTGTGTAAACTATTACTATTCCCTTGTGTGTCTGGACAACTCACCACTGTGCAGCCCCTTCGCTCAAAGGGTAACAGAGCGCTGGCATAACCCCCTTTTCTATCTTGAATTAAAACATGGGTTATTGCTTGGTCTGCCCAGGTCAGTCCAAAGTAGAAAAAAAAAAGTCACTCCAACCATAGAAGCGAGCAGGGTTAATCACTGGTAGAACAAGGGTAACAAAGCAGTGGAAAAGTTGACTAACATAACGCTGAAAGACAGTGACCTGCTGGGTGATTAGTTTAATATGGGCAATCCAACATCCTTCACGCTAAAAGCTTAAGCAAAGCTGGCTCACTGGCCCAAGTGTTAATTAATAGGTCTACAGTGTCTAGGTCAAAAGGGTGCCCACTATTGATTGACATGCAATAGGTCAATACATAAAAAATGTTGACATTAAGATGGCCAACGCGGGAAAGTGTTTTTCACGGATTTTGGTGTATGTCGACATGGGTACTGTATTAGTGTACCACTGGCTTGGCACACATTATATTCTCTCTCTATGGCCACTTGGATCGTGAAGAAAGAACAAAGATTAAAAAAAATAAACTTGTGTTGACCATTAACATGTGAACCTTTAGCTTGTATCAACCTTTTGTCAGTGTCAATCTAGACCAGTGGTAGCCAACTCCAGTCCTCGAGAGCTTCCAACAGTTCACATTTTCTGGATCACTTAGCTGTGGCACAGGTGCATTCATTACTCACTGACACATTATAGGTGATCCACAGGTGGAGCTAATTACTTCACTTGTGATTCTGTGAGGAGACCTGGAAAACGTGCACGGTTGGTAGCTCTCGAGGACTAGAGTTGGCTACCCCTGATCTAGACCATGTAATAGCAGTCAACAAACCGACTGTCAACCGGATACCCACTAGTGCTTGATGAGGATATCATCTCTAAAGAATTAGCAGACAGAAGACCCAACAAGCCACTGTGACACTGTTTGAAACCATGTTTGGTTACCCAGATCAGACCCAGGTTTTTTGCAAAAAAAAAAAAAGGGGTAAAAGATTCTTTCATCATTACAACTAACAGTAAATACACATCTATTCAAAGACATTATTCCAAACCCTATGCACTAAATTTTGCATGTTTTCAGCCATTAGTATTTTACTGTCCTTTAATTTTATTACTGAAGAGAGCGGTAGAAAATACAGGCATGGTGTGTCAGCGACAGTATTGTGTAGACAAGAAGATATGTTGGGACATCAGACAGAGAAGACGAGGAATAACAAGGAGATGATTCAGAGGACTACTCTTGATTTATGACTTGTAACACATAAATGTCAGGCAGAGCCAAGGCATAGGCACAATGGAAAGTAAATAGAACAGTATGAATGGGATTTGCTCTGAGGGGTGGGGGCCACAATCAAGTCATTGAAAGGAAGTTTGATCCTTAAGGTGAGATTCAAGGCTTTTAATCTATTGTTCTGAGACATTTCCAGTGTTGTTTTTAATCTAAACATTTTTGAGAACTGGAAACATTTGTTTGGTTCTAAAAAAGTAACATTCATAATGCAATTGTGAGGGAAAAGACTGGTAAAATAACAAGTTAAAACAGTTACAATCCTGGCTGGTCTTCCACATAAAAAAATGAATGGAACAGACATTAACTACTGGCCTGTCACAGGCTGAGGAATGTGGCCGTCTCAGGTTGGGAAAAGTATTCCCTATACAAATTGTTAGAATGCCTTCAGATTTTACATGTGTCGCTTTGAACCGTTAGTAAAGGTAACACAATTAAAACTCAGCACTACTCCTCACAATATAAAGCTGTGTACACACGGGAGTGATTTCAGTACATATCGCTGGCAATATGGTCGCTCAGTGACCATATTGCCAGTGATTTCATGTGCTGTGGGAAATAAATGAAAACGGTACACTGAGCAATATATTGCTGAGCGATTTTAAGCCAAAATCGCTCAGCGACCAAATCGCACCATGTGTACACAGCTTAAAACCCTATATCCAGAAGACAACAATACCATTTCCTAAAAAAGAGTTTTGCTATAACGCTACAGAAGTAAAGTGAAAAGCTATAATTGTCTATTAGGATACAAGGTAGCATATGCTAGGTTACAACCATGTACTTACAGGGCATGAAACAATATTTTCGGACATGACAAACTCAAAAGCTGAGAAGCCAAAAAAAAAAAAAAAGGGAAAGACATGGAACTTCTAGCAGCCCTTCCCTAATCCACCCAAACTCCACACTACAGCTCCTACTTCCTAGCACACCCTCCCCCTAACTACTCCTTTATTGTGGAAGGCCTAATTAAGGCACCATGGACAAATTAAATAACTGACCAAAGTCCACCTAGAAAAACAAGATAATGTTCCTGTTCATTTTAACCCTCACTTCACTACTGGAAGCTGGAACACAAACAATGTAATATGTTGCTTCAGCTTTAGAACAAATGCAAATTTCTAAATTTGCAAACACAAACTGCTCAGGAGAAAGCCATAACATGTAGCACTGATCAGATGAGATTACTGCGTATGCTATGAAACACTTTGTACGTTTGCCCGCTCTCCATAAAAAGAAGGTGTAGATGCATACAGTAGATTTGTTCGAACATTCGACCCTGGGTGTTCACAAGATGACAGAAAACAGGCCATTCATATTGGTGATGGGATCCTTATTATGGATCAACAGGTGCCCATACACAGTACATTTAGTTCAAATCCCATGCAATTTGATCTATATGAGATCTAGTACAAAAAATTCAAACTCGTATTAACCTTTTCGTCATGTTGACCTTATGATCTTCTTGTGACCAAAATTATCAGTCATGTGACGGCCATACTAAGTGAGGCATCTTGTCTGAGAGGACTACAGTTCCTTATTTAGGTAGAGTCGCACTGTACTTCATTCGATTTTGGATAAGACCAGACAAAAAGCTTGAGCACTTTGCCAAAATTCCTCATACTACTTTCTGTAAGGAATGTAAACTGAAATCAAAATTTGCAGCATACTGCAGAAAGCTTACTTTCTTCACTATACTTAATACACATTTGCAAATGACCATCAATAAGAAATAAAGGGGCTTATTTATCAAGGAGTGAAAACTCATTTCATATGATAAAACCAATTAGCTCCTAATAGTCACGTGTTTGAAAAATTACAGTTGGGAGCTGATTGGCTAGAGAACCATTTATCATACACCACACGTTGTATCACTTGTTATTAGATAGGCCCAAAATATGGAAAGCAACCTACATATGAAAAGGGGATGCATTTGCACAACATATACAGTAGCTAGGTGCAAAGGATCCAATTTAAGCTTCCATCCTACAACTTTATATAACTTTGTCTACATGAGAATGCTCAATTACACCCCTTCTGTTGCAAGTGGATATCATTTTCGGTGAAAAGATTCACTGTTTCACAGCCCAGTTCACCAAAAAAAAAAAAAAACAGTGAATCCAGAGGATCAAATACTGGCCATAGACTGTAAGAACCACTGGGGCAAGGAATGATGTGAATGGCCCAATTTTCTCTGTAAAGTGATGCTGAATGTGTGCGCGTTATACAAATAACTCATAATAAGTGATCAAAGAAAATAAAACCATAAAAATTCACATTACTGTCTTTGACAAGTGATGAAAAAAAAAATATAATCTCATAAATTCCATTTACCGTACTTTACAACTCGGTCACACACCAATAACACTGTGCACATTACACAATAGGAATTCAATTTGTTCCCACTACAGACAGACAGATATATATATAACAGAGGTTAGCTACGGCACTCGTAGGACTTTGCAGAAAAAACAAACACAGACACTGGGGTCCGGGGGCAACGTTTCGGTTTTAATCAACCGTTTTCAAGCTCCAGAGCTAACCTCTGTTATATGGTGTGTTTTCACACTCTAACTGGCACCGAGGCAATACTGAACATTACATACAAGGAGTGCCGATCCATACAAAGACATATATATATATATATATATATATATATATATATATATATATATATCGGATCCAGAAATAAGTGGTCTCAGATGACTAACATATAGCCTAAATCAAACAATAAGACGTAACTGTAGTGGTATACAGTCAGCTCTAATTCTCAAACATAACCTGCTATAACATGAAGAGACTGGAGAACATGGAGTCTTACATTAAAAGATATTTCAGACATTTCTAGTACAGCAGCATCAATTGCAGATTCCTTTGTACGAAACAGTGTGGTTTGTAGCATTTCAGAGCAGGAAGTACTCCAGGTCTGCTATACATGCTTTGTGTACATTACTGTACATAGAAAATAAATATTTTAGCTGAAGGTGAAGCTGGAATTCTTCCTATCACAATCTCAGACTTGTCCTAGATCCAACTGCCAACTGTTTTTATTTTGGAAACAATAAAAAGAAGTATCCTACACTCACCTGTTGCACAGATTACTCAACAACTATTGTGACACCTTTTACCACATGAGTAATGTATTGTACAACTCACACCTCCCCGATTAACCATAGCCTGTTGAGGGAGTCATCCAACAGGATTAAGGATAGCAAGTAGTCCATCACCTACTATCAGGTGCACTACACAGTATTGGGCTTCTTATTAGGATTACTTCACCTGCTTTCTACAAGCTCCTGTACATTAAAACACTTTATGTCATGTATAAAATAAAACTCTTCTGATATAGAGGAGTTCAAATTACTATAGGAATGATCAACCAATAGAAGTAATCCAGCACAGCTAGCACTGCTCCAACACACCTGCTGAATATTCTAAGCAGCCTAAGAAGTAGTGTATTTTCTTTCTGTACCAGAGGGGATTTCTGACCTACATATATATATGCAGACCATCATATATGACACAATGTAACTTCTTCCACCCCGCCCAGCACAATACACACCTGTTGTACCAGATACACATATGTGATGTGCTGGCCAGGTCACACCCACAGAATCTACATGGAACGCATCCATCAGCCACAGTGTGCCCATCACCAGCCCCCTCCTCCCTCTAACGCAGAGTGATGACATCCAGATTGGCCAGTTATTACTTTGCGCTCTCCCCACTGCACCAGGTCACTTCTCATCACTTACCGGCAGCCATCCATCAGGCACTGCCCGGTCACTTAACCCCATGGTGCCGCTAGAAAAATCACTGCATTACCAAACACACTGGCGAGCGGTGACTTTCTAAAGTCTGACCCTCTCCTTTCTCCCCCACACGCCCCCCTCACCTTCCCCGTCTCCGGTGCTTCCACTGATCCGAGTCCTGCGGGAGGCGCCTGGGCCGCAGCCGCTTCCTGATTCCCTCCACCGGGGGGCCGGCTTATTACATATTCATGAAAGACTAACAGCTGCTAACCAATAGCAAAAGAGTATCCAGCTTGAATAGCCACATCCCCATTAGGTACGTAACGTTCCATGCTTCAAGTCCGTCCCTTCTAATCATGAATAATGTATACTTTGGAGTCAGAACTCATTTGTTGAATCATCCGCGCACCTGGCTCACCTGGCTCTTGATTCTTAATGGCACCGCCCGTAACATTCCGCGACGTAGAAAATAGATCCTTGCCGAACTGAAAGCTGTCCTCACGGGGGTACATTGGTAACAGACGGCTGTGCAACAGGTGCTGCAGTATGTGGCGCTCTGCCGTCCCTTATGTCACAGAGAAATGTCATTATTTGTATTCGTTTCATTGTATAAAAAGGTTTGCGAAGCTACACTGGCAGATTTTAAATAGATATATGGTAAAGATCCTGAGAACATAGCCTTGTTGTTATGATAGAATATTAACATTGATCAAAGATAATTATTACAAAACTAGTAAGCCTGCATGAAGCAAATGCTTTGAAAGCTAGTCTGCTACCTTGTGATTGCCTCTGTGTTTGTGCCATACTTGCCTACTTTAGAAAACTAGTTTCAGGGAGATTATAGTTGGTAATAGAATTTTGCGAAGCACCCCATTGATGAGGCGTGTCGTGCTCCACCCAAAAGGCATGGCTAGTTCCATATATGTAGAGATTGTGAATGTGGCACCTAGAAGCTTAGGTGTGTGCTTCTATATCTGAGCGGAATCTGTTAAAATGACTTATATCAGGGTTGCCGACTTTAACATTCTCCTCTCCGGGAGAAGCCCGGAGAGGAGAGTTTCAGCAGCCGCTCAGGGGGCGGGGCTTACGTGTGACATCACTAAGCCCAGCCCCCATACTGTTAAAAGCAGCGAATTCAGGGATCTCCATGGAGGGGGCGGGGCTAAAATGACGCGATTGTGCCGTTTTAGCTCCGCCCCCTCCTCTGAGACCCGAGGATTGCGGCATTTTAATGCCGCGATCCGGGGGTCAGCGGGGGTCCCCCCTGAATCCGGGAGGGTTGCCCACCCTTCCGGGGGCCGGGAGGGGGTACCCGATTTTCGGGAGACTCCCGGAAATTCCGGGAGGGTCGGCAACCCTGACTTATATCCAGTGCTTAAAGTGGTCCTGGGGAGGTGGGGGAACTCACTTTCCCCACCTTCGCCCCTTAGTTCTTCACAAGATCTTTAGGCCCATACACACTAACCCAACCACCACCACCACCCCCCGTTTGCTGGACTTTCTTCGGTGTCCAAACCTTCAAGCGTTTCCTGAAAACTCACCTCTTCAGACTAGCTTATCAGATTCCAGACCCGCCCACATTACCTTCCTAAACCTCTCCCATCCAAATTACATCCTTACTTTACAGCACAAAAATGCTCACTTATTTGCTTTCTTAACTTCCTCCTGACGCCTGGCTTACTTTAATGGGTCGCCATATCATTCAGCCCAACAAGTACCTTTGCAAACGCATGGGCCATTGTGCAATAAAGAATTCCTATCCTTGTGTATCAATGCCTTTTTCCTTATAGATTGTAAGCTTGTGAGCAGGGCCCTCCTACTATTTGTCTGTAACTACCCAGTTTATTCTATCCATATATCTAATTGTAAAGCACAACAGAACCAGCTGCGCTGTATAAGAAACTGTTAATAAATAAATAAAATGTAACAACTTGCAGAAACCGGCGGAGGGGGCTGGAAAGTGGGGCTGGTCATGGTAAGGTCAGCAGCATTGGCCTTAAAAGGGCGCAACTTTGAGGGGAGAGGGGAGGCCTGTGTCTCCCCTGCTTACATTTGCTGCTGCATACATTGCTAAATCTGTTTATGTTCTGTGGCTACCCAGAGGACTTGGCTCCTCTGCTAGCCAACGGCGTGGTGTCATGACATCACACATACAGTCGGACTCTGCACAATACAATCTTTTTTGAGGTTGGGATCGTTTGGTCTACAAACACAAATGGATATAGATTCAAAAGACAATGGGGTTTATTTACTAATATTGTAGTTCTATTTCAGATGGGATGTTGCATGGGCAACCAATCAGATTATGGGGGTTATTCTGGTCGTTTTTCAAGATCGCAAATTCGCAGCCCTGCGATTCCACCAAACCCCGCCTTGTGAATGGCTTCCCGCCCCCAGCAGCGTGTAGGGTGGAGTCACAAAGAAACATATCACATACATCTATGCATGCATGCATGTTTATAAATCCCAGTTCCATGGTGGCTATGGTACGAAGTGCCAATCTTTATACACTACCAGCACATATATTATATACATCTACACATGTATGTTTATATGTGCTTCCCGGCTCCCCCAATTCACTATAAGTATTTTGCGCTGAGGCAACCTCTGCATGCACCCCACTTCGAGAAGATGGCACTGTGCAGTGAAAGAAAAGATGTTGGCACTGCGACAGAGCCTTTGCTCTCTTGTGCAAATACGCCAGATGATCTTCCCTAATATATCTTGAGGAACCCGCTAGTTTAGCAACAAGGTAAGATTTTGCTTATGCAAGCTTGCTGCACACCCCTTGGGTGTTGATATGTCCTGCTCCAGCTTACACAGGACACCCCCAGAGAGGCAAGTACAAATATGGGTTCAGACAGGGCCAGCGCCACCACTAGGCAGCTTTAGGTATTTGCTGGAGGGCGGCACTTTGGAGCAGGTCAGCGGCTTGGCCCGTAAAGCCACTTGAGCTCTACTGGCACCACTAACCCGCACCACCACTGACTTGCTGCCCCCCAACACTCCCCCCCCCCCCCCCCCCTGTGGACCATGCACCAGAGAGATGGTAGACACGGCTGATTGGTGGTGTTAGACATGCCCAATAGGTGGCGCTAGGCACACCCCTTTGACGGTGCACCCCCTAATAAAATGTGCTGCGCACACCTATGCCCTGTACCTTAACATTTGTTTCATATTTTTATTTTTAATTACTGCTGCTGCAATGCTGGGCCTGTGGTGTACTAACTGGGAGAAGTGGATGCGCCTGCAGTAGTGGTGCTGTTGGTGCATGTCTGTCAGATGTGAACTAATTGTGCCACATCTGCCTTCCAGCGCCACTAGTACAGATGCAGCCACACTGCCAGACACCACACCAAGCAGATTTGCCTCTTGCCTCCCTCCTCCCAGTAAGTACACCCAGGATTGCATCACAGTGCCGCCATCCCCACCTTTCAAGATTTTGCTATGGGACCTATAAAGTTCTAGTTACACCCCTGCTGCCACCTATTGTCTACTACAATATGACCCTGTCGATTGAAAAAAAAAAAAAAAATCTTCCTGCCATGCCCCTCCAGCCTTACACCCTGAATGGGCTGGAAGAGCCAGTCCATTCAGGGCTGGCTCTTCCATTAGGCAGCTTCCAAGGGTCTCCAGAATCTGGGGGGGGGGGGGGTCCCCTGACTATCACAGAACTAAGGAGTACTCATTTTTGTGAACTTAATGTAAATGGCAGGTGTTGAACTTCTAACAGGCTACCACCACACTTTCACCTGAAGTTCTGGAAAGTCAGTATTGGGTGTGTTGGTGCTGGTGCGAGCAATAAGCTGAAGTTTTGCCTAGGGTGCCAAAAAAACCTTGTACCGACCCTGCTCACATACATTGATGGGGATTCAATTCAATGGGAAGTACCGCCAGGCATATCTGCTGTCCGTATATCATGTATTTACCGTACTGACATCATAAGTTTTCACCTCTAATGGAAACCTAGAATTGCCAGCGATTGTGCGGTAGAGTTATTGAATTGCTCCAATGTACTCTTTCTGCCTCCTGACTCTGGGGAGGATGTCTGCGCTCCCCTTTCATATTCTTGCAGCATTAACTCTCACTCGTTCCACAGTCTCAGAGGGATACAGTCAGTTGGTCGACCTAAAGATGGTTGACATTGGGTTTTTCACTGAGTTTTGAGCCGACATGTGCCGACAGGCGGTATTTCATGCCCTACCATCCACTCGGGCGTAATGGGAGAATAAAATTTTGTGCCCGAAGCATAGAGAGCAGACGCGGTGCACTTAAAACTGTGTCCATGTTGACTGTTGACATTCGGGTAAAAAAACAGTGAAACACCCCATGTCAACCTTTTGACTGTCGACCTAGACCATGTCGACCCAATGCGTGTGTTGACCTAACGACCTGTCGACATTGTGCCATGTCGACCTTGCAGTATGTCGACCTAGTGGTGTCAACCTAATAATTGTCGACCATACAATCCATACCCATCTCAGATCACTCTCTGATTCATGTCCCACATTGACTACCTATCCACTAGCAATGCTCTTTTGTTAAACATGCTCTTTTCGGGATACGGTCATTAGATCTACAACAACTAAGTCAACAAGCATTGGGTCGACACTACTAGGTTGACATGCAGCAAGGTCGACATGGGTCTAGGTCAACCTGACATTAGGTCAACACAAGCATTAGGTCGACAGTCAAAAGGTCGACGTGGGGTTTAACACTGATTTTTGAGCTGACTTGTGCCGTCAGGTGGTATTTC
This sequence comes from Crinia signifera, assembly GCF_055691185.1. NCBI lineage: Eukaryota > Metazoa > Chordata > Amphibia > Anura > Myobatrachidae > Crinia > Crinia signifera. The sequence goes on from NC_139222.1 coordinate 167,599,160, forward strand.
ATGCCCTACCATCCACTAGGGCGTGATGAGAGAATAAAATAGTGTGCTGAGTGTAGCGAGGCACTGTGCCCGAAGCATCGTGAGCGATGCGAGGGGATGCAGTGCACTTCAAACTGTGTCCATGTCGACTGTGTCGACATTCGGGTAAAAAAGCAGCGATAAACCCCATGTCGACCTAGCCCGTGTCAACCTAATCCTTGTGTTGACCTAATGTCATGTCGACCTAAAACCCATGTTGACCTTAACCCATGTCGACCTAGTTGTTGAAGACCAAACGATGCACACCCCTCTTTTCTTGGCCATCTCTAAAAAGCATTTTCTCAATATTGCTGTCCTGTTCTTACTTGTCTCTTTCTGTTTGTTTGGTTTTTTATCTTAAAAAAATGTTGGCAACAATGTATCTATTATCAGTTACATGTATAGTGGCAGCATACTCTGTTGCGCTTTAATGCAGATGTAAATACTACAAGTCTATACCTTGTCACTTGCAGCCTAAAAAAACAGAAGTGCAAATATATGATTTGTAACTATAGGTCTCATCATCCACTGACAGACAGAAACTCCTGGATCATTAGAGCATGGGTCTTCAACCCGTGGCCCGCCGAGTTGTTTTAGGTGGCCCGCCAGTGAATTGCGTTTGTTTTATTAAATGCCGTGCTGATAAAAAAAAAAATCCTTCCGCGCGCTGTCCCCTTAGCAGTGGGACGCGGCGGAGGTGGATGTGCTGGCTGGGGCGGGCGGGACTGTGCGTGGACATGCACATTGTGTACTTCCTGACGCCGCGTACCCATCCCGCCTGTGCCCTTTCAGACAACCGGGAGACTGGAGTGAGTGTGACAACCGCCAGCAGCCGCGCACCTGTCCCTGCCTGCTCCTTGGCTGTTAAGACAGCCGACGCCGCCAGCAGCAGCAGCCCTCTGAAGGAGACCTCTGCAAGGGACACTAAGGCAAGTGTCTCAGGAGAGGGTGATGCCGGTTAGCTACCACAGTGCTGACTAGGGGGGAGGTGGGGCTGGCAGTGCAATGTGGCCCTGTGTATGGGGAGGGTGCTGACTATGGGGGAGGGGGGGCTGGCAGTGCAATGTGGCCCTGTGTATGGGGAGGGTGCTGAATATGGGGGAGGGGGGGCTGGCAGTGCAATGTGGCCCTGTGTATGGGGAGGGTGCTGGCAGTGCAATGTGGTGTTGACTAAGGGAGGGCTGGCATGCTGTGCAATGCAGTGCTGACTATGGAGGGCAATACTAGGGAATTTTGTGAGGGACACTACTGGTGGCATTTTATGAGGGACACTACTGGAGGCATTTTGTGAGAGGCACTGCTGGGGGCATCATATGCATAAGCAGGAGTATTGGGGGCCTTATAGTGCAAGGTGCAATGGGCATCATGGTGTGAGGCATAATGTGCAATGGGTGTCATGGTGTGTGGCATAATGTGTAATGGGCATCATGGTGTAAGACATAATGTGCAATGGGCATCACGGTGTGTGGCATAATGTGCAATGGGCATCACGGTGTGTGGCATAATGTGCATCACGGTGTGTGGCATAATGTGCAATGGGCATCACGGTGTGGCATATTGTGCAATGGGCATCACGATGTGTGGCATAATGTGCAATGGGCATCATGGTGTAATGGGCCTTCATGTTTATATGTCACTGTGCGGCCTTTAGACAGCCAACTTAAGCGTGGAAGGACAACAACCATTCCTGCGGTAACCAATGTCTGGTTATGCAGGTTGCAAAAGTGAGGTGTCAGGTAATTTTTTTCCTGCTAGTTCACACTCTTATAATTAGACCACGCCCCTTATAATTAGGCCACACCCCTTTTGGGAGCGCGCACAATTTCTTAAATACCAAATTATGTATGGGGGGCTGCATTTTTATTCTGTTCACACTGTGGCCCTAATTGTTTAGAAATAGCCCTGGTGCAGACTATATATTGGGGGCAGGGTTTATGTGTATGGGCAGCTGTGCCAACTATCTATGCGGGGGCTGTGCTGTCTATCTTTGCGGGGGCTGTGATGATCTAAGAGCTGTGCTAAATACCACAGTAGAGCTTAGTGGCCCTCGGGCTTCGTTGAATTTTTTAATGTGGCCCACACTGTCTTAAAGGTTGAAGACCCCTGATGTAGAGTGAAGGCCCCTATAGTTTTTCATCCGATTTCGGCACTTTGGGCCGATAACCGGGTAAAATCGGCCCAAAATCGCAGTTGTGTGACATCTGATAAGGGAGGTCGGAAGGTCAGCAAATAAGATCACGTCCGACCTCCCTGTATGCTATGCATATGCCTGCCCACCTGACAGGCATATGCATGCAGACTGACCGGGAGTGGGTCCCTGAGCACTAGCGCACACTCACTGACCTGGCCCGGCATGTTGTGATCACAAATAGCAGTGCTGCGGGACGTGCAGTGCAGTGGCGGCTATTAGATTTTTAAAATACCTGTCAAATGACCGGCCGTTCTCTGATTGGCTGAGAGCTCTCTCAGCCAGTTAGAGAATGGCCGGTCATTTAACAGGTATTTTGAAAATGTAATAGCCGCCACTGCACTGCCCATCCCGCACCGCTGCTATTTGTGATCACAACATGCCGGGCCAGGTCAGCATCACCCGCCGTGAACTCATTTGAGAGCCGCTGCCCGCCTCCACTACCTTGCTCCTCATTGGCATCGCCGCTGCCCGCCCCGCTGCTCCTCACCACCCTGCAGCTCCCCATTTGTTTTACATGTGATCAATCGCAAGCGATTGATCACATGTAAAAACTGGCTCATCAAGTGCTAAATTGTATGTGAGCCTCCCGGGGAGCTGCCGGGCGGCTCACAGGAGAATTGGGTCTGACTTGTCCGAAGGACAAGTCGGCCTAATGTATGTGGGCCTTAAGTAGGTGATATTAGATTAGATGTAATCACTTGTGCAATTCATTTTTCATGTTATGACCATGGTGCTCTGAAGTTCTGGGTGTAGAAGTATTTAAATCCAAACCATATGAATGTTGCTGCAGAACTTCCACCTGTTTACATAAATGCATGACTTCAGGAGAACAAAATATGTGTTTTCTGAGCATACATTACTTCAGTTGCTGTACAAGCATAACTGAAAAGTCCATTCAAAGCGCTTCTAGTATATGTGTGATGGAAGACAAATTAAAATATTAAAGATTTGAATAGATGGTGCAATGGTTAGCATTATTGCCTCACAGCACTAACGTCATGGGTTTGATTCCCAAAATTGCTCTGTGTGGAGTTTGTATATATGTTCACGTGGGGTTTCTCTGGGGGTTGTGGATTGATAGATCTGCAGTGTCTAGATTGACATTCAAAATGTTGATATGGTCAACATATGTCAACCTTTTGTTGTCGACTTATTGACTACCTAGACACTGTGGGGTAAATTTACTAAGATAGATAGATAGATAGAATCTGATTGGTAGCAACATTATTTATTTATTTATTAATGGTTTCTTAAATCTTCTCTTTAATAGATAAAACAAAACATATCAAAACTGCGCAAAGGTTGAAGTTAGATTAAACAATAAAAACATTTATTAATAATTAAAAATCAGGATAATTAAGTGAAAGCATAATGGGCCTTATTCTAGTTCACTCTTTCTGACAAAATCCTTCTTAGATGGACAAAACCATGTGCACTGCAGGGGGGCAGATGTTACTCGTGCAGAGATAATTAGATTTGGGTGAGTTATTTTGTTTCTGTGCAGGGTAAATACTGGCTGCTTTATTTTTAGACTGCAATATAGATCTCACTTTGAAGTAAAACCCCACCCGAATCTAATTCTCTCTGCACAAGTAACATCTGCCCCACCTGCAGTGCACATGGTTTTGTCCATCTAAGAAGGATTTTGTCAGAAAGAGTGAACTAGAATAAGGCCCAATGTCACAATGAGGCCTTAATAATTCACTGTGGAATAAAAGACATGAAACAATAAACAGAGTAACAATATTAAACCTAATGGTTCCCCAAGGCATGCAGAGTTAATAGCGCCTTTATACAATGGTAGTATAGCAGTGTTGTTAATATAAGCAAGCATATGATTAGCTGGGATATTGCACTGTGCACTGCTGATTCATGAAGATGTTAATAAAATTATTAGTTCCGATAAAAGCATGTGTTTTGGGCTGAATATTCATTTTTTTATGTCTAGCCAGACATTATATAAACAGTACCTTAGGTGTTGACACGGAGTGTTAAATCACAGATCTCCCAGTTGCTGGTGCTGAATTACCTGGGTCATGCAACTTCATCTGGAGTTTAGGATTTTATGGATATTGGTGCCGTCCACTGTAGGTATATGCTGATGGTTAGATGGTATGTGATTTCCAAAAGATATTGTGTCCTGATGCGTTTCCCCACCTGCTCTGCGCTCTCAGCGCCTTTCTCAAAGAAATCAGGTAAGAAACTTAGAACTATAGAATATAACTTTTATTATCTTCTAAAAGGTGCTAAATAAATAAGAAGAATCTTATTGGTTGCTATGGGCAACATTACATCTGCAATAGAACTCTCATCTTAGTAGATTTACTGCTCTCGATCTATCACTCATAGACCTCTCTGGGTGCTCCACTTTCCTCTCACAATCCAAAAATATACTGGTATGTTAATTGGCCCCAACAAAATGAACCCTTGTGTGTATGTGTGCGTGTACCTGTGATTGGGAATATAAATTGTAACCTCCATTGGGGCAGGGACTGATGTGAATGGCCAAATGCCTCCATTTTTAGGGAGTAGTGAGCCCAGGGTCTGCATCTTCGGAGGTAGATTTCCTGGCATGAGAGATATATTTACAAAGCAAGATACGTAGTGTATATACAGATAGAGCCGGCCTCTTCTTTGCAGGGGCTGGCAATTCCATCTGCAGTCGTTGGAAGGGGGGTGCATATGCGCTAGACACTCCCGCGCACACCGCCGCCTCCCCCACCACCATCGCCGGTCCCCACCACAGCCTCGAACCCTCCCCTAACCCTGCCCGTCTCCCTGAAGTGGAGACTGGCAGGGTCACACCGCCCAGCTGCCGAGTGACTGGGATGCATGTGCGTGTGAGACGCACACGCGGTGAGGTTCTGGCGAGCACTGAGAATGAAAGAGAGGGGCTCCATCTGTAGGGCAAGATTCAGTAAAGCAAAAAGGTGAGTCATTTTGTGTCTGGAACAAACCATGTTGCTATACAAGGGGAGCAAATAAATGCATATTATTTCTCTGCAGTGCAGGTTAAATACTGGCTGTTTTTACATGTAGCCAACAGCTTTATTTGTACACTGCAATTTAGATTTCAGTTTGAACACACCCCACTCAAATCTAAATCGCTGAAAGTGAATTGAGGCTCCCAAAAAGGAGTGTGGCCTCATGTTTACCATCACTATCTGCTTTAACGCTGTAGGGTAGCAGACTAGCTTTTAAAGCTTTTGCTTTGAGCGGGCCTACTCGTAATACCATATTGTGCATTGTTGCAACTGGCTTCTTCTTCTAGTGGCATATCTATTTGTATTCCAACCTGTGCATTGATGCACCTAGTACTGTGCGGTATTGGGTATTTTGGGCACAACTACATTCCGTGTGTATCTTAATTATTACATCCAATGCATTGTTGTACCTGTATTGCTCTTTTAGTATTACTCCTCTTGCCTTGCCCAGCCCCTGATAGCAGCTTTGTCTTTGTGAAAAGACAGGAGGCTAGTGGATTGCTGGGAAAGAGCGACTGTGTCACACTAGCCGCTAGCTGTAACACCTGCTTCCTGATCTACACAGGAAGTTGCATGGTGCAGTAGAGGAGCGGCTAGTTAATCTGTACTGGATGTAGTTTTGACCACGTGAACAATGGAACATACCATATATCAGTGGCAGCATCAAGGATGGTGGAACAAAAATGTATTTCTCCATGCCATTCCTTCTAGTAAGTGGTGAGAGAAGCGAAACGTAATGAGCCCCAAGGACTGAAGCGTGGCAAGGGTACATTTTGTGTGTCTTGTTGCCTACTTTCATGCCCCCCTGCCCTGCCAGTTGGAGAGCAGTACAATAAAGAGGTAACAGTGAAGCATGGTGGAGTTTCCTTACAAGTTTGGGCTGCATTTCAGCAAATGGAGTGGGATTCGGTCAGGATAAATTGTATCCTCAATGCTAAAAAATAAAGGTAGGTATTTATTCATCATGCGTCAGGCAGGTGTCTGATTGTCTCCAAATTTATTCTGCTTCAGTACAGTGACAAAACGTACAGCCGGTACTTCTGGGATGACCTGTGGCCATATTGATGGCAGGAGTTATGGGAGCCAGTGTAAGAGCCATATTGGAGGAGGCCTCCATAATTTAGCTGTCCAGGTACCCCACAAGCATTAATCTGTCCCAGCTGTTACTAGATAAAAATTAAACTATTACTCTGAAGCATATTTTCCACACCTGCCTAAAACTTTTGTACTGTACATTTGCATGCTATACACAATACACAAGAGGAAGGAACATCAGGCTTAAAGGTAGACCTATGGATATGCAGATTGGACATGGCAGTAATGATATAGGTGCCATTTTTCAGTATGTAAGAACTCACACCGGATGTCAGCTACACCCCCTGGAAACATCTATGAACCACCTGCATTTTTTTCAGCCACTGCCTATTTCTTTCCCCAAATGATCCGTTCCTGTCAATAACTTTGAGAATAAATCATCACTGCTAGTCACAGTGGCATGTTGATAAAGGCGCAGTCGGACAAAAATCTCTCAGCAGTGTGGAAAATCAGCTTTTCCTCCATCTCTGAATCAGGCTCTATGTACATCCTACCCTTCTATGTCCCATCCACATTTCCCAAACTGCTTAGGTCATGCTCCTACTAATCATGGTTCCAGATAGAAAATGGAAATGTTAGGGGGAGCTTGCACATTTTTGCACATGCACTATCTATCATCAGTACGGGTGCTGGACGGGGTCCCGACATTCATTTACCCGATGTCGGGATCCCGACTGTTAACACACCGACAGATGGGTTCCCGACAGCCATTCTCCCTCGTGGGGGTCCACGGGGCTTTGTTGCGCTCTCCATCCTGTCTGAGTCCGGCCAGTCAGGATCCCAGCGTCGGGCTAATGACTGTCGGAACCCTATACCACACCCCATCAGTACAACACTAAGGCACACAGGGGTAGATGTATAAACATAGGCATGCGCAGATTTCATTAAGGGGTTCACCATTGGAGGGGCATGTCTATCACCACCTACTGGGTATGTCTATCACCACCTACTGGGCGTGTCTATCACCACCTACTGGGTGTGTCTATCACCACCTTCTGGGCTTGTCTATCACCGCCTACTGGGCATCAATGCAAACTAAATAGAAAGTGACTTATTTATGTATATAGGCTTCAGAATAAATCATTCCCCCACACAGAGATACACTAACAATGGGGCCTGTGTTTGCCAAAGGCGCTTTGCAGAAATTTACACTGAATTGCCCACTACACATAATGCCACACACCGTAATGCCTGTTATACATAATGTCACAAACCATAATGTCCATTAAATAGTGTTAATTCTAGCACCCGCCATCTTTGAAAACCCATGCAGTTTTCCCTGCCTGGGGTATCACTGTTTGCTGTAGTGCTTCTAGCACAGTGTGGTCTGTATATCAGGACTGATATGCAAACCAGACCTGTGCTAGAAACACCACAGCAGACAGCGACACCCCAGGCAGGGAAGAGGAACTGCATGGGTTTTCAAAGATGGCGGTTGATAGAATGGACACTACATTAAACATAATGCCACACTGTAATACCCATTACACATAATGCCACACACCGTAATGCCCATTACACATAATTATTATGCCACACAATGTAATGTCCATTAAACATACTGCCACACACCATAATACCATTTAAACATAATGCCACACAATATAATGGCATTTACAGATAATGTCACACACACTGTAATGCCTATTACACATTATACCACACACCATAATGTCTATTACACATTATACCACACACCATAATTCCCAGTACACATAATGCCCAACACTGTAATGCCCATCACACATTATAACACATATCACCCCCTGTCATCTATATCAATCTCTATCACCTCCACCCCCTTTTGTAGCTTTATGCCTATCACCCCATCCTAAATCTTTATATCTTGAGACCCCTCCTCTTTCCTCCCCACCCACCAGTGTCGGACTGGGGTGTAAAGGGCCCACCCTGAAATTAAGTGCTTGTTGCCCATGTGTAGGGGTGTGGCTAGTCTTCAGAGGGGGTGTGGCCAGCTTTCACAGAGGTTTGGCTAACCATTAGAGAGTAAGTATGGTAAATAATAGTAAATACTGCTAGTGCATGCACAATAATGTACCAGAATAATATAAGGTAACATATATAATCTGTAATTAATCAGGTGCATAGTCTGATCCCTAGAGGAAGAGGTAGGCCCCCAGACAGTGGGGCCCATCGGGGATTTCCCCTATAGCCCTGTGGGTCAGTCCAACATTGACCACCACATACAATGTAAGATCCCTGTACCTTTACCTTTGCTTTATTGTGTATTGGGCTACTTTGGCTTGCTTGATTTTGGATTGCAAGAATTAATCTTGGATGGATTTACAGCCTGGCTGAGATGGCCGAAAAGGCAGCAGATAGAGGCAGGCAGCAGGGAGACTGAATGACACAAATGACTGCACCTCCCTGCTCACTGCCCTGGGAGGACAGAGCCCCATCACCAGCCTGCAGGGAGGATGTGAGTGATGCTGCTTGCACTGCAGTGGGAAAGAGCGCCTGTACTACATCTCAGACCCGATGCACCCAGCAGACTCTGGATACCCGGCCCCTTCTCCCCGACTGCTCCCAGTTTGTGAGGCAGCTTAAACCGGGCCGGAGAAGAGTGCAGGTGCAGGGTGCAAACCAGCACTTGCACACCAGGCGCCCTGCATAGGCATGTATAAAATAGCCAGCCGGGAAGCCTGTAGGTTGCAGGCTGGAGAAGGCGGCAACAGCGGGGGGAGTGCAGGTCATAAGGGAGTGCCTGGGCACCCCTTGTGTGCACATCTATGTGGATTAAGCAGTAATAAGGGAGGAGAAGTGATAAAGTGCCTGGTACTTTATCACCGGCCAATCAGCTCATGAATGTTAAGTTACAGGCTGGGTTTAAAAAGGGATTGGCTTCTCGTCCCTTATCACTGCTTCATACATCTCACCACGGCATACCTCCCAACTTTGAGGAGGGAGGCGCTTATGCGCCGTAGGTAATGAAGGGAAAAGGTATTGAAGGGAAAGTATGCCTTTTTGCAGATGACACAAAGATATGCAACAGAGTAGACACACCAGGAGGGGTAAATCAAATGACTGATGGCAACTACAGTTTAATGCTTAAAAATGCAAAATTATGCACTTGGGACTCAAAAACCCAAAGGCTCAATATAGTATCAATGGGGCAGATGTATCATTGTCCTTTTAACGTTTGGGAAATAACGAGTCCCGCTTCTCCTGCATAACGAGGAGAAGCGGGCACTCGTTATGGGGAGATGTATTAACATCCCCCATGCCGATAAGGAGAGCCGTTATCCCCAGCGTTAACGGCTCTCCTTATCGGCTCCCTCGCCGCCCCGCACATGCGCACTCGCCGTCGCCCCCCCCCCTGCCCGGCTTACTGGGCATGCGCGAGATCTCACTAAAACCGCAAGATCTCCAGCGCAGCCCAAGCCAGACGCAGGGCTAGCGTTGTCCCCATAGTGGGGGATAGGACAACGCTAGCCCTGAGCTGGCGAAGCGGCCGGGGCGAATTAACGCCTTGAAGGCTGTTAATACATCGCCTCGGCCGTTAATCCCTGGGGGGGGATTGCAGGGACAGCCCCGCTGAGCGTAACTCAGCGGGCTGTCACTAGCGCACGTTAGGTGCGCTAGTAATACATTAGGGATAGACGTAATCCCCCCCAGTTAACCAGCGTTAAGTGCATTTTTGCACTTAACGCTGGTTGATACATCTGCCCCAATGGTACTATAATGGAAACTACTGAGGAGGAAAGAGATCTAGGAGTCACTATTTCAAGTGACTTAAAGGCAGGAAAACAATGTAGCAAAGCAATGAGGAAGGCTAGTCAGATGCTTGGTTGCATAGGGAGAGGAATCAGTAGCAGAAAAAAGACGTAATAATGCCACTTTATAGGTCATTGGTACGGCCTCATCTGGAATACTGTGTCCAGTTCTGGAGACCATATCTTCAGAAGGAAATAAATAAATTGGAGAGTGTACAAAAAAGGGCAACTAAAATGGTGCATGGCCTACATCACAAAACTTACCTGGATAGACTAAAAGATCTTAATATGTATAGTTTGGAGCAGAGAAGGGAAAGGGGGGACATGATAGAAATCTTCAAATATATCAAGGGTTTTAACATAGTACAGGAGGGAAATTTTCTTCAAAGGAAAGGAAGTAATAAAACACGAGGACATGCACTGAAACTGGAGGGAGGTAGGTTCAGGGGAAATGTTAGAAAGAATTACTTCACAGAAAGGGTAGTGGATAAGTGGAATAGCCTCCCATCAAAGGTGGTAGAGGCTAAGACAGTAGAACAATTTAAACATGCTTGGGATAGGCATATGAATATCCTTACAAAGAAATAAGGATTAAAAAGGGTTGAGATTACCTGAAGGGTAAAAAAAGGGTCAGACTAGATGGGCCAAATGGTTCTTACCTGCCGTCAAATTCTATGTTTCTATGTAGTCGTGCCCAGTTTGGGACGTGGCCTAGCGGAAATGGGGTGTGGCCTATACATAGGATGTATAAAAAATGGATGTTCCCGCAGAAAGCAGGACATTTGGGAGGTATGCCACAGTATCTTACTTTTTTAGTGTCAGGAGATTTGCTTAAATAAAAACGTCAGCTCATGGCACCCATTTAATTATCATGGCAATGATCGTTATGGAACTTAACATAAACAAAAGAAGAATGTGGAAGGTGAATAATATGTTGTCTTAGAGCTTAGGCGTGGCTTGGTATTGTGCTTCACACTGGCATCAGTTTCAGGGAGTAGTAATGTGGGAAGTGCTTTACTACAAGATAGGTACAGAGATGCCGAGTTTAATGTACATATTTTCAAAGTGCATTTTGTGTGAATTTACACTGAGCATGCTCAGAAAATGACAACTCACAAGTCTGAGAATATAGAATCAAAGGTATTCTGATCACATCTATTCTTATTGGTTGAAACATGGTGGTTATATTCACACAAATTCTTTACATACAGACCAGCACATAAGAATACAGTATGTACATCTAAAAGGAGGCATACATTTTTTCACCTACAACAGGTGCAGTATGTAAATGTATATTCTGCAGATACAGAAGACTGCAATATCTCAAGATGTATACTGTACAGATACAGAATCTGTATATTTCCAGAACTACATTGGTCCCAGATGCTCTATCAAGTGTTATGGGATATCGATTATGGTGTCAATTAAGTATAACACTTTTTGCCGTTTTAGGTCAGAAAATTGGGCACAGTCTAAAAACAAATGGAATGGTGAATTACTCGCCAATCCATGTGCTTTTGTAGAAATTGCATCCATTTAGCAAGGCCGCAAGGGGGGGGGCGATCCATGTCCCCCCCTTGTCGGAATTTTGGCGGTCAGGATTTAGGACCAATCCCGTCAGCAGACAGCACATACATGGCAGCATTGTGGAGGCACAAAATGATGGGAGTCTAAAATAACAGACAGTTCAATAGATTTTTCAGACTCCTTGAATCTCTGACTGAGATTAGAAAAGTCATCAGCCTGATGGTCAGCAACATGGAGTCGCGACCCCATGCTGAGAAGGTCGGGACCCACTTTGGGGTCAGGTTTTTGAGAACCGCTGCCCTAAGTAAACAGAAAACAAGTAGTGCCTATCTGGGTCACTGCTAACCTACTGTACCTCGCATTGCAAATCAGCACACTGGACTTACACCCTGGACTATCTTGGATATTGTGGAGAAATTCTAGATTAGAAGCAGGTGCAGGCTTTTGGAGCAATTTCCAGTAAATCAGATACAATATGAAAAACAAAACAGAGCGTAAGTATCATTTGTATTTTTGTAAATAAAATTGTGTTTTAAAATGCACTGCAGAGTGAGAAAATGTTTTGTCTCCCTTCTGAGCCTGGATGTAGATGATATCATCCCTGAATATGTCTGATGAAGACCCAAATTAAACACAGATGAGCAAATGTTTTTATTTATTCTGTTATGCAGTTTGGCATTTTATAATAACACCACAGTTTCCCTGTTATTTTTACAGAGTCACACTATTATGTACCTTACTTTTGTATATAAATATTGCGCTTTCCTGGGAGAAAAAAAGTAATTTTCCCTGAATCAAATACTATACCCACTGAAAGAAGTACTGCTATCACAAATACAACACATAGCTTTCTAAACAGACAAGTACCATATATAATATATTTGTTATGCACATCTACTTACACTTATTTAGGAAATACTATACAGTTATGTGTTTGTCACATGTTTTTAAAAAGTATGTACAGCAGAAATGCATTACAGGTTAAGTATCAATTATCCAAATTATTTTGATAACTATATATATATATATATATATATATATATATAATTTTTTTTTTTTTCTAAAAGCACTACTGGGGACATCCGTAACTGGCACTACTGGGGACATGATATATAACTGGCACTAAATATGTGCAAGAAAATGATTGCTTGCCATTCAAAGTCAGTGCCTAAGGTAGTGCACAAACTTTGTTTTATGCACAAATAAAATATATGTGTGTATTTCATGTGTGCGATGTGTTTATACAACATCAATGCAAGATACCGCATTGAAATATAAAAAATATTCGAAAATACGGAATAATCCATTATCCATAATTCTTCTGGTACCGAGCATTTTGGATAAGGGATACCCAACTTGTATTTGGTTTTCTTTTTATTCTGTATTGCCAACCATACCCAAATTATTTTAGCACTCTTCTCAAAGAACTAGCATTGTTTTCGGGCAAACCAGCTGAAATAGAAATTCAGTAACCCTGATTTCTGTCAAAAATTGGTAATTCGGCCCTATATATTGAGGGGGGTTATGATACAAATAATTAACAAGAAAATTAAGGTAAACCTTTCTTATCTAATTTTCTGCAAACAAGATAATTTTATTCGGTGAAAACCCCCAAAAAATGTAAGTGATTAAACTGTATACAGAGTACAAATTGCTCCAAAATAATAATCACTTATCTACTTCTTGAAACTTTTCTCCAAAAGAAGCCCATATAGGAGACACATCTTGGCCAGTGGTTCCAAAACTGGAGCTGTGGGACCCTTGTAGGGGTGCCTCAGTTTGGTGGTCCAGGACCAATTGAAATTAGTTATAATCAATGTAATCAATGTTCGGGCTCGGTGGCTCGCTGCGCTCGCCACACTATATAAAATCAACTCCACACCGATGTGGATAGTGGGGGTATGAAAAGGTCGGAAGACGAGTACCGCTGCGCTCGCAACGCTTCGGGTTGCTGTTGATAGTGGGGTGGCGTTAACAATGGGGGGCCATTTAACATAGTACACGCCACCCCACTATCAACGGCAACCACGAAGCGTGGTGAGCGCAGCGAGCCCGCGAGGGGCGGTGGTACGCGTCCTCCGACCTTTTCATACCCCCACTATCCACGTCGGCGTGGAGTTGATTTTATATAGTGTGGCGAGCACAGCGAGCCCCGCGAGGGGACGAGGAATACATGTAAAGTAATACGCGTCCCCTCGCTTCGGGTTGCCGTTGATAGTGGGGTGGCGTTAACAATGGGGGGCCATTTAACATAGTAATCACCCATCAGGATGGGTGTCAAATAAAAAATCAGGTCGGGGGGGGGGGGGCATTTAACATAGGAATCAGGCATCTGGGTGCCTGTACGATTAAAAACCGGGTCCTATCGCATCACATCGCATGTGATATGATTGTATGCGATGCAACGAGATTTTTTAACGTGCAATGAAAAAATTGGGCGCCCAGATAATACACAAGTACTTAGAGTCATTAGGTCGACATGAGGAAGGTCGGCAGTCAAAAGGTAAACATTTTTATTTTTTACCAAAATGTTGACAGTCAACATGGACACCTTAACGTAGCACCGCTGCGCTCGCCATGCTTCAGGCATGGTACCTCAGCACACTTTTATTCTCCCACCACACCCTAGTGAATGGTAGGCCATGAAATACTGCCTGTCGGCACGTCAGCTAAAAGTAAAAGTGAAAAACCCCATTGGCCTGTCGACCTTCGCCATGTCGACCTAATGCATGTGTTGACCTAACCAATGTGGTCCTTCTGATATGTTGACCTTCATGCATGTCGACCTAGTGACCATATACCTATAGTCCACTAGTGCAAAGACAGTAGCTGTGTGAAAGAAGAAAACCATGCTGACACACTGTACTGTATGGGGGGAAAAATGGGAGATGGGCGCTCTACCTCGGTGCCGGCTGCTAAGTCTGGTATGTCCAAACCCAGGGGAAACTGTAAATAGAAAGATGACCAGCGCTCAGGCTTTAAGTTGAGATCAGCACATTGCTGGTGGGGTAGCGTGGATGGTGTGCCCAGTGTAGAATGGGTGTATCCTGTAACACTGAAAGTATGACAGAGTAATATGGATAAAATAGGTGTTTATTACACTTTATAACATGGGTGTATTAATTCCATACAAGCATGTGGGGTGTATAGGGTGGGGAAGGGGGCCCTCGTGGAGGGATGCGGGAAAGGCAGGTGGTGACTGCAAGAGCCTAAGTCCAAAGTCACGGAGGGGTGCTGGAGTCAGAGCACACACTGCTTCACCTCCTGCGGTGAACGCGGTCCGTGTGCTCTGGAATGGAATGTACTGTGGAAATGAAACAGTCAAACAGTTCTCAGCTCTGGTGCTGCAGGATGAATGTGATGTTCCAATGGGTCAAAGCAAGTGTCCAGGTGTCGCCCAGATATTAGAGCATCCTCTACCTGTTCCCAGCGGTGCACCTCACACTTACCTGATACCCAATGGTGTCCTCGGTCCTGCCGTCCCACATCGCGCTGATTGTGCTGTGCCATATCCTGCTGATGTCTGCACAGCCAGTGTAGAGGCCGCGTGGCTTCCATAGAGACTGAAGCACTTCCGGGTCCCGCTGATGTGCGTTCACCAGGTGCTGGGGGTCACTGGAGTAAAGGTGGCCATACATCAGAAAGATATTGTACCCAATCATACAATCACAATCGATTGTAAGATGGATTGTATGCAGATTGTGTGCACATCTTGTGTACACAATCATACAATAAATCATAAGATGGATTGTATGACTGATTGTATGATCGATTGTATGCAGATTGTGTGCACATCTTGTGTGCACAATCATGCAGCAGATGGATTGTATGACTGATTGTATGATGGATTGTGAGTAGATTGTGTGTCCAAAAACCACCAAGGACTGCTGGGGATTTCAAGGGAAATTGTACACAATCGTGAGCGCAATCGATCTTAAGATCGATCTTTCTGATGTATGGCCAGCTTAACACGGGCTCAACTCCCGGTGAGGAGGAGACGGCTGTATGCGGGAAAGTGGTGACCAACGCGTTTCAACCCCTCTGGGGTCTTTTTGAAGGATGAATGTTCTGTGCTGGGTTGAAACGCGTTGGACACTCTGTGGAAGCGACGCGGCCTCTACACTGGTGCATCTGCACGGCTGTGCAGACACCAGCAGGATACAGCACAGCACAATCAGCGCGACGTGGGACGGCAGGACCGAGGACACCATCGGGTATCAGGTAAGTGTGAGGTGCACCGCTGGGAACAGGTAGAGGACGCTCTAATATCTGGGTGACACCTGGACACTTGCTTTGACCCATTGGAACATCACATTCATCCTGCAGCACCAGAGCTGAGAACTGTTTGACTGTTTCATTTCCACAGTACATTCCTTTCCAGAGCACACGGACCGCGTTCACCGCAGGAGGTGAAGCAGTGTGTGCTCTGACTCCAGCACCCCTCTGTGACTTTGGACTTAGGCTCTTGCAGCCACCACCTGCCTTTCCCGCATCCCTCCACGAGGGCCCCCCTCCCCACCCTATACACCCCACATGCTTGTATGGAATTAATACACCCATGTTATAAAGTGTAATAAACACCTATTTTATCCATATTACTCTGTCATACTTTCAGTGTTACAGGATACACCCATTCTACACTGGGCACACCATCCACGCTACCCCACCGGCAATGTGCTGATCACAACTTAAAGCCTGAGCGCTGGTCATCTTTCTATTTACACTGTACTGTAAATGCAGCATAAAGTATACCAATAATGAAAGTACTAGATTGATGTGCTATCATAAGAGTACACAGTTGTTACATGCATTATTATACACGGTCTTCTACTTTCCTTTCTTCGATTATTTGTATTTTTATTGCCCTAATCTATTGTGTAACACAGTGGTTCCCAAACTGTGTGCCGCGGCTCCCTGGGGTGCCTCGGGACACATGCAGGGGTGCCGCGGGTTGGTGGTCCAGGACCAACTCAAATTATTAATGGTTAATTATTTATGAGCAAAACCAGTGCTGGTGGCTGCCAATCATAGAATGTGTACAAACAGAAGCAAATCCTGCCCTTTACCACATAACTGCCGCTAAGAATCGCATATAAACCCAATCTACTTAATTTTATGGGGACCTAGAGGTGCCGTGAAAAAAATTCTGATTGTCTAGGGTGCCGTGAATCAAAAAAGATTGGGAACCCCTGGTGTAACACATTAACTATAAAAGAAGGAAACTTTATGCAGAAATAACTTAAAGTGCAATTAATTGTACCCAAGTCAGCACACTTATCAACATATTTTTTTAAGACATGACATTTGACAGCCAGGTACTAGTAAGTGAACCTAGGCAGTCTGTTAATAATTAAAAATACTTTCACAGCAATTGTGAAAGCAACACCTATGAGAGCAGTGTTACAGTAGACATGTGCTGAGACACTGATATATTTTTAGGGCTTGCAAATTGTAGAGAATTCGCAGCCCGTCCGATTATCAAACAGCCACGCATGAGCACAGTATGCTGTGCACATGTGCAAACCGTCCACCAGATGGCTAGCCTTCCTTCGCCATTCACAGGGTGACCGACACCCTGCGGGCATTTGCCGGTGTGCCGCTGGCATTTTCTGGGCATTCTAATGTGCACACTGGGAAGTAAGTGGAGGATAAGAATAAACTAAAAGGATAAGCATTTGGAGAAAAAAAGCTACATTTTGTTTGGGCTAGAATGCTTACATGGGAGCATTGTGGTAATGGGAAAAAAAGGAGAGAGTGGACTAGAGGGCAACATATTAAACACTAACATAATAAAATAAAAACATTGCATGAAACATGAATTTATATGCAAGATTCCCCAAACTCACTTGATACTGTGCAACCTTAACTTCATAACCCACTCCTATGGGGTAATTCAGATTCACTCACAAAGCACATTTGGTTTGTTAATTGACAAAACCATGTGCACTGCAGTTGGGGCTGATGTAACGTGCAGAGAGAATAAAGGTGCGTACACACAGGGCAATATGATCATTGGCAATATATTGCTCAGCAGTCATATTGCTCAGTGTCCTGTTTTCATCAGCAACCACAGATGGTCGCAGATGAAAATGTCACACTGCCGGGAGAAGAGGCAGTGGAAGACGCTGGTCGGAGGAGCATGCCCCTCCGACCAGCGACCATTCAGGGGCTGAAAACGGGAGCGTGATTTATCGCCGGTGCACACTCCCATCACTGGCAGTATGGTCGCTTAGTGACCATATTTCCAGTGATATTTGCAATAATCGCCCCTTTAGATTTGGGTCCATCTAACTGATATCTATATTGCAGTACTTACCCTGCATGTGGCCTTTTGATTGATCACTGTTAATTCTTTTCTCGGAGTACATAAGGGACACTGGGAGCCCTCCTCAGTGTTCGCCAGTCTGCAGGTGGAGTTGAAACTTGTCTCGCAAGTGGTTTTCAGTTATGAATGATGTGTGGATTCATTTGTCTCACCACTTGTATCTTAAGTTTCCTTCTCTAAAGTCTTCCCCATTCGGGCACAGTTCTACCTAGACTGAACTGTGGGAGGGGGCCATAGAGGGGAGGAGCCAGCATACCCCGCTTTAAGTTTTATGTGCACAGGCTCCTTTGGACCCCATCTATACCCCATATTACTAAGTGTATCCCCAGTATCCCTTATGGATAATAGAGAAAATTTGTTATGGTCACAATTCTCACACTCCAAATCAGGGATCGGCAAGAGCTCACACAGAGGTGCGGAATCTAACCATGTCGGTGGAATTCTCCAGTGACCCTCCAAGCGGGATTTGGGCTTCGCTGCAACAGACATGCCAGTCGCGGCCCTCTGTTTAGGTTCTCCTCTTGCAGCCGCTGTACCCTGACAGGGTAACAGCTTGAGGCGCTGGAATTCTCATGGTCCTCTAGCCACATCAGAATCTGGGAATCAATACAAGTACCGAAAGGAGCAAACGTAGGCAGGTCCGAGTTCAGGCTGCGTGATATGCAATACAGAATTATTAGGCAGAAGATTGGTCTAGACTAGAGAAGAGCCAAAGTCTATAACTAGTAATCAGGATAGTAGCAAACACTGAGAAGGCTGGAGCTGGTGCGAGGACCAATACTTTCGCAGAGAGACAGTTTCCCTGACTTTGTTTTATAGAGGAAGCAGACCACTGCCCAATTCAGAGAACTAATAATCGAAAGGCGTGCGGGACCCAGAATTGGCCGCAGCTCCCACACCATGGTCGCCTTTTCTGCACAGACAGTCTCCCTGCCGATGCTTCCGGACCCGGTAAGTAGATGCCTGAATTTGGTGTGACGTGACAGTTTTTGCGGTATATGCACCTTTATACCAATGCTCCATCTGTTTGCGATTTTGGTTGCCTTTCCGATGTGGTTACTGGTTTGCTTACGGTGTATTTATGTGGTATGTAAGCCCCTTGCTAATTTGCTATGTATCTATGGCATACAGTCACTTTGTTTTCACGTGTAACATAGGGAGATACGACATGGCTCTGCATTGGTGTCAAACAAATGGACATTACTATGTAACATAAATAGGTTTCTTTATACAAGGGAAAGGAAGACTCTCTCTTTTATGGGGCACTCTTAGTTGATGATTACAAAGCTGTAATCTATTGAAACAATGGAAGAAGTATGGTACTAATATCGACAGTATTTGTTATAATGCAACACAAACTGACGGAAGGTATGTATTTTTACACCACCTCTCAGAGAAAAGTCTGACGTGGGGACAGTGTCAATGAATTAGGTTGGTAGAGGTACTAGTGACACGTAGGAAAATGGGGTGGATGAATCCCTTCCAAAGTATTGTAAACTTAAAAATTAGCTTTTATTCATTTTTTGAATCTACCAGCCCAAAAGGGGGTATCTCAAAATGGTATAATTATATGTCAGTCCCAAGTACAAATAGGAGGTTCCCCTCTCAAATCCAGTGGGAGAGAGACCTCCCAGACACATTTACGGAGGAGGTCTGGAGACGGATATTCCAGTCATGCTTTAAAATATCCAAATGTGTCAACCACGCAGAAATGTACTACAAATTAATGCACAGGGCATACCTCACACCGGCCCGTTTACATAAATTCTGGCCCTCCGTATCCCCGTTATGCTGGAGGAATTGTGGAGGGAGAGGGAATATCTTACACATATTCTGGGAATGCCCAGTCCTGAAGTCACTTTGGTGAGATGTATTCCTGCTTACCACCGGTGTGCTCAGGCAGGACATCCCTGGGAACCCACTGACCGCTCTGTTCCACATCCCCCCGGAGACGGTCCTACCGGGAGACTCATACCTATTGGGCCACATAATGATAGCAACCAAAGCCGCAATTGCCCAACTTTGGAAGTCGGCGGAGACACCATCCCTTCAAATGATCATTAATAAGATCCATAGACATTTCCTTTTTGAAACAGCGGGAGCACTGAACCCCCCCAAAGCGACCTCTACGCACCGCAGGTGGCGCAGATGGGCGGAGTACAGAGAGACCATAGGCCTCCCGATGGGCCATAGCCCAACAGTCGACATTTCAGTTCTCCACTCCCCAGCCCCGGCTGACTAACAGTTTCCCCTTTTAGATGGGTTTTCCTTGGGATGTCCTTCCTGTTCTCGTCAAAAACCTCTACACAATAACTACCATAATGCCACTCCAGAATAAGCCATAAGCAACCTGTATCTGTTTATGAAATATGTGAATGGAACAGTCTACTATGTACTTGTACCTTCCCTAAATATGCTTCCCCTTTCCCCCCACCCCTCTCCCCCCCCCCTCCACCCTTAAAAAATGTCAATTGTATTTTATGCAGTTTTGTCTATGAATAACCCCTGTCTTCTATTTGAAAAAATTCAATAAAACTTAATATGAAAAAAAAAAAATTAGCTTTTATTAGGTAATTGTTAAAATTGGTACTAGACAAGAGACGTAAATTGTACGTTCACACACAAACATAAAACATGTATAGAATCACACCGGTAGATAAGTGCCCTGTGGGCATAAATTCTCCTTGTTCAGAAACACACCACACTATAGGTAGGCAGGAACTAATGGGCAAGTGGATTTGCAAGGCAGCTCTCAGAGTATATCAACTCAAGGGTCTGCTGTAGTGGATACTGTCTTGAACTCTGTTTAAGTATCTTTCTCAAACATTGTATCCATAAGAAAAATTCTATTTATCAAATGTAGCTACCTGTGAGTGTTAGTAATATCTATTCTGAACAAAAAGAGGTGTAGGCTCAGGAAGGCCTTACATCGAAGTTTGCCAATAAAGTGAAATAAGTTGTATTTGGAACAATTCAAACAAGGATAATTAGAATATTTAGAATAATTCTAGCAAAGATATTTTACATGCAGATTGTCATGATACCGAATACGGAATAAGTCATCACACTTTTGAGCATGTCTGTGCCGCCAGGTCACAAAGAAAAGTTGCTCCAATTACAGTTGATGTCTATTTAAACTGGCAGCAGAGATTCAGACATTTTTTGGGCATTTTTTGACTATACTGTACATCAGAGTGCGAGTTTTTTTGCATGGAAGCATTTAGAACAATTCAAACAATGATAATTTCGAATATCCAGAACAATTCTAGCAAAGATAGTTTACATGCATATTATCCTGATGCAGAATATGGAACAATCATCACACCCTTTAGCATGTATACCTTCCGTCAGTTTGTGTTGCATTATAACAAATACTGTCGATATTAGTACCATACTTCTTCCATTGTTTCAATAGATTACAGCTTTGTAATCATCAACTAAGAGTGCCCCATAAAAGAGAGAGTCTTCCTTTCCCTTGTATGCATATATTTACTCTCTAGGGTGCACCTCCACGCTACTTACCCGTTGAGAATCTGCTCCACAGACCTCTTTATTATATTTGAATTGTGGACCTTTTTTGAATTTAATCGTTTTGTACCATCTTCATTTATTACTCTTCACCTGTGCATTGATCCGCCCACCATTTCCCTTTCCCCTTACAAAATAAATAGGTTTCTATCATACACAGCAGTAAAGGACATTAATGTTGTCTGCTGTTAAATACTCTATTGGATAACTTATTGCTGATATATAGGGCACTAGGGATAGTGAAAGTACATAACGAAAGCCAGTTTATCAACATATGTGCTCCTACAAACCGCATGCTATTACATTAGGCCTTATGTTTTTAATATAAAACCTATATATTATTGTGAGATATCACATTTGAGCCACAGTACTCCTTCAGAAAGTGAAAGTATTTTTTCCCCCCCAAAAAAAAAAAAAAATAAGGTTAAAAAAAAAAAAAAAAAAGAATTAAACCATCTTTATTTTGTGTTTAAATCTTAATATATGTACAGTAAAAAAAAA
Source organism: Crinia signifera (assembly GCF_055691185.1). Lineage (NCBI taxonomy): Eukaryota > Metazoa > Chordata > Amphibia > Anura > Myobatrachidae > Crinia > Crinia signifera. Next base: position 167,621,060 of record NC_139222.1, read on the forward strand.
AAAACCTCAACATTTATATAGGTGTCCAAAAAGCATGTTCAATGTATCAGAGCAGTCTTCTTCAGGGGTATACATCTACAGGCAGTTGGAAGTCTTTGAAGGTATAAAAAGCTATTTCTCCACAATCAACTGCAGCAAATACAAGTGGGACATCACCACTCTGATAGGTCAGGTTCTTCAGAGTACACAGCAAAGGGATCTGCTCATCAAAGCTGCAGGAGAGAACAGGTGTTATCAGTACTTGTTATACTGTATCGTACAAGGGACAGATGTTAGATTTGTGTTGTTATCTTTGTTAGCCAAACAATATGAAAACAATATATAGGTTAAGTGTAGTTTTAAGTGATATGCTATAGCTAAAGTATCCCATGTGGTAAATTTAGGTCATTATGGGTTAAATGTATTAAGCCTTAACAAGTGATAAAGTGGAGGGTGATTCTATAGCACTATGACAGTGGGGATCCCCGCTGTCATTAATGCAAGGGGAGCCGGCTCACCCCCACTGTCAGTGCGGGATGAGGCTACAGCAGAGAGTCACCACTGGAGCATGGAATGGTAATGTATGCTGGTGTTAAATTAGTGTATGTATTAAAGTTATACCGTTCTCGGTGTGTGTTTTTATTTGAACATTCTTTTTACAGGTGAATTACAAGTCCAAGGGGGCCCATTAATGCCCCACACGCTGGGACTTGTCGTTTGCCAATCCCCGCCTGTGGGGGACACCTGCTGGGACTTGTAGTTCAACTATAAATAGCAATTTTTTTTACATTTAATTTTACACATATCAGCCTGGCTGGTTTCAGAAATACAGGGGACCCCTACGATTTTTGACACCTGTATTTTTGGAACCTGGTTCGGCTCAATGAACCTGGGCTGGTTATGCTCGGGAGGGAGGGCCCCATGCCATATTTTTTTTTTTTACTAAATACTGCACACATTCAAGTCTAAAAAAAAAAAAAAAAATAATAATATTATTATTATTTATAATAATAATAATTGCACATTTTCTTTACTAAAAATCCCATGCGAATTCCGACTGTCTAAAAAAAAAAAAAAAAAAAAAGGTACTTGTGTAATATCTGGACGCCCGATTATTTGATTGTATGCCTTAACTTAAAGGCGATGCTGCGGTAAAATCGCAAAATCGCATTGCGACCAAATCGCTAAATGGTCCTGTTCATTTCCCCACTATCCAAGTGGGCATAGAGTTGATTTTATATAGCGTGGTGAGCCCACTTGGATAGTGTAAAATTGCGTTGATCGCATCGCATGCGATTTGGTTGCATGCAATGCGATTTTTTCCGACCCGATCTCAAAATCGGGCGTCCAGTTATTACACAAGTACCAAAAAAAGAGCCCCATTAAATGTGCGATTTTTGTTACCATGCAATTTAGTGCAATTTTAAAACCGGACAAAAAAATAAATAAAAAAAATCGCACCCTATTACATCTGACCCAATAGCTTGTATAACCAATCAAAGCAGGCCTAACACGAGCTTGGAGATGTGCTTAACTCAAACTGCTCAGCAGTTTATCAAGGTCAAATATTACCATTAGTTCAATTTAAGCCTCCCCTACCAGTTGAGAACAGAATATGAAAAGAACAGTCCCAAAGAGGGAAGCAATTGAAGGTCTATTGTTGCTAGGTAGACAGTCAATAGGTCGACATCAAAAAGGTACACTGAGTTTTTCACAATTTTCAATGATATTTTGGAACTGTTTTCATACATTACCATCCACAACCTATGCAAGGGTACGCGGTACACTAATTGGGGATCCATGTTGAAAGCAGTCATCATAAATACAAAACTGAAACATTTTTCATGTTGTCCTACTGTTGACCATTTTCAGGTGTCAAATTTTTATTGTTGACCTGTTGACTGTCTAGCTAGACACAGTAGACTCAGATGCAGATTTCATTTCACAACCTACCTGCGCACACACAAACGTGCATATGGTTTGCCTGGTTTGGATTTCTTGAACTCTGAGGTACCATCAGCCTGATACAAATTAAAGTGAATTTGTGGTAAATTCTGCATGTCCTTGGGTCTGTTAATTGAAGAATACAAATGTGGTCAGCTCCGATGAAGTGCCTACCTTTACTAGAGGGTATTGAAAGGCTGACTACCTTAGTTAACATGTGTATCTTAAAAAGCACTGTAACATTCAGAAAAGAAAAGAACATTAAAAAAAAAATGATGGGCCTGATTCAGTAGCAGTTGCAGTTTTGCTTTAACTGCGATCTCTTACATGCTGAAGGCCGCCTAGCGGGTCTACGCCCTACCATTGAAATGTGGAGGCAGCCCCCTCCCTGTGCATCCTGGCTGCAAAGATAGACAGAGGGACACCATTTTTTGGCTTGCAGCCAACACTGAAAATGCTAATGCAGTTTGTGTTTCTCGCTGCGGGGACCGCGCATGTGCAGAGGTGTGAAAATTACTTGTAGCGATTTCACAGAAACAAAATGTATTTTACAGCCTGTTGTAAAGTTTTCCAATTTCATCATTCTTGGATTTTTCTGTATCACCACACTTACCTCTTATTAGCGTCCAGCAGCATGGACTGACTCATCTCTCTGATCTGCTCTAATACATAAGCTGGATACAGAAATGTGTGGGTTAGGCATGTATAAAAAAAATAAAATAAAAACCTCAGATAATGAAACAATGACAAGTAGAAAACAAAACTCATCGACTACACTAAAGTGTGATGAGGAGTGCCCAGGCGCTACAAATTTTAATGTACAAAGTATTTCAATTTAGTTTAAAAATGAAGTAACCATAAAATGCTGCAAAAAAGTAATAATAGTCACCTGTAGATCTCACATGTCCAGGCACTAGTAGCGGATTGACAGCACTTGCCCAAAGATGTTCCGGTCTCTCCTTGTGACTCTCACATCCCCTTTCCATCAAGATTTCCTTATATTGCTTCCAGTTGGTGCATTCCTTTATTTTAGGGTCTGCATTGATACTTGTTTTGTACTTGCGTTCCCAGTCCAGTTGTTCTTGCTCTTTGCGGGACAGCCTCTCCCGGCGCATGTTTAGTTTTTTTAACCAGCGAGATATATCCACCTGGCGACCGGTCACGTTTTCTGGCAGTAAGACAGGCTCTGGGGCAGGAAGATGGGTGCAGGGTTGATCAGATGCACAGTTTGGAAATGTGATTTTTGTGAAGTCCCATCGAGAGCTCCTCGTGCACATTTTACCACTGCTTGCTGTAGCTTTGGAAGTTCTGCTCTGTAATTTCTCAAAATCTTTTGTGCGTATTTCAGCACCTGCTCCTCTGCTTCCCAATGGACTGTTGTCATTTTCTGGTTGGTCTTCAGATTTACAGCTTTTTAGCACACCTGCCATGATGTTTGTGCAAGGAAGTGAAATCTTACTTCCTGAGCAAAGTCTACTAGTACTACAAATAGTCAAGTCAATATCTTCTTTGCCATTGTTGACAAATGGCTCTGGCTTCAATTTACCTTTTGATCTGCAAAAAAATAATAAATATATATTTATTTTAATAATAGTTTATATATAGGTTTTTGTATTCACAGAAAAAAAAAAAAACCATCTTCCACGAAGTCCACCTGGGGTGGACATTACATCTCATGAAGAAAAATAACTCTCCCTCTAACCCCCTCCTACCTCTGCTTGTCCAATTAACCCATTTAGTAAAGCTACATAGACAACAAAAGTCAATAGCGCTCATGAACAAGAACACCACCTTAGGGATGGCAGTATTTCCCAAATGGACGCAGAAGAAAGGATTTTACAGAGTACAAAATGCAATTTCCACTAGTATCCATCTAGGGAACACTGCACTTTAGTCATTTTATCTGAGACTTCCCAAAGCAAGCTAACAAGGAAATGGGAAGGGTAGAGGCCAGCACTGACGCACAAAGAACTCTCCGGTCAAAACTAGCATCCCTCATACAAAGAGGTTGCTGCTAGGCACAACTGCTATATGGAAGCCTCAAGTCACACAGCTCATGGGCCCCAACCGCATGAGGCCTCTTGACAAAAGAAAAGTATGCCTCAATCTTGTGGCACTAAACTAAATTAGGAGGTGGGAGAGTTCCTTTTCTCTATTAGCTTAGTGCCACCTCCTACACATTAGACCGCTAACCCAGATTTACAGGCTAAATCAGAAATCCATCTTAACTCATTGGTCAACTACAAATCAAAATCAGGTTAAAAGACCAGGACTATTTGCTAGGAGGTAAAAATATAGTATGAAAACAGTTATCATGAAAAGCTTTCAATTTGCCTTCGGCTAGTTTATTTTAGAATTACTGTAAAATGTAAACATAAAAGAGGCTAATTGTTACTGTGGACTAGAACTCCTTTTGCGTTTCCGGTGAGGTACACATCTGCCCTCCAAATTCAGCTGCCTCTCGTATGGCGACTGTATGAAGCTACAATAGTGAAAGAAAAAAAAAGTGACAGAGGCATAAAATAATTACAAAGTGTAAAGGAGAACAGAATAATACAAAAATCTATAAAAATGACTGTAAGTTAATAATTTACATTTATTGACAATGACTGAGTGGAAAAGCTGTCCAATGCCGGTAATCTGCATGACAGCAGTCCCTTCTCATCCCTCCTCTACTTACATAGAGTAAAATGCGGCTAGCATTTAAAGGGCACAATTTTAGATTCTTGGAAAAAATAACCTTGGCCTATATGGGAATTCAAGTCCAAGTTTCCATTGCGGACTTTTTTAATCTTCCAAATGAAGGTCCTTACTAAAGCATGGTTAGCACGTGATAGCTTTCAAAATGACGTTATGGCCTAAATTAACCCTTTGAGTGCCAATAGGTAGAATGTAGTAAACTCGAGGAAAAGAGAAAGTACAGATTATTACCTGTTAATAGGCTTTCCTCTACTCCACCATGGCAGCATACATCTGGGTTACGCCCTCTTGGGTAGATATCTGGAAAGGAACACAAAAAACAGACACTGCCCCTATATAAGGACCTCCTCCCTTGGGCTCTGTGTCTTATTAAACAGCTCCTTATACAACATAAATATTTAAACGGGACAGGAAAACGGCTGCCATGGTGGAGTAGAGGAAAGCCTATTAACAGGTAATAATCTGTACTTTCCTCTACCTCCCCATGGCAGCATACATCTGGGTATACCCAAGCAGTTTTACTTCACTGGGTGGGACAATACATAATTGATAAGAAACGAAAAGGATACGGTTACTTCACCACCTCCGTCTGTAGACTGTATGTATTACTATCATACGACTGCGCTCAATATTTTGCGCCCCATGCTAGCATCTTGGGATGCTGTGACGTCCACCCTGTAGTGCTTAGTAAACGTGTGCGCAGATGACCAGCACGCTGCTCTGCATACTTCTTCTATTGATGTAGACTCCCTTTCGGCCCAGGACGCTGCCAAGGACCTGGTCGAATGGGCTTTAAGCCCCACCGGGATTTCCACTTTCCTAATTTTGTATGCTTCTCTGATGCATGTTTTTATCCATCTTGAAATGGTAGTTTTGGTAGCTCCCATTCCTTTATTCCTGCCCTCCATCAGTACGAACAGTCTTTTTGATTTCCTAAAAGCCTGTACCCTTCTTATGTATGTTTTTAAGGCCCTCGTTACGTCTAGACTGTGTAGCCTTTCTTCTTTAGCATTCTTAGGATCCGCACAAAATGAAGGAAGGATTATTTCTTGGTTGAGATGGAAGCTAGAAACTACTTTAGGTAAAAAAGGTAGGATTCGTCCTCAGCACTGCCCTGTCTTCGAAGAAATTTAGAAAAGGTTCTTGTACCCACAGGGCCTGGAGCTCAGACACCCTCCTTGCTGACGTGATAGCTACAAGAAAGACCACTTTCATAGTTAGATATTTGAGCGATATCTCTTCTAAGGGCTCGAACGGGCCCTCTGTCAGTACGTTAAGCACCAGATTAAGGTCCCCCGGGGCCATGGGGTTGTGGAAGGTTGGCCTGATCTTCTTGATCGCCTGAACGAACCTCTGGATGTATTTATTGTCCGCAATTTTGGTATCCAACATCGCCCCAATGGCCGAAATCTGTACTTTTAAAGAGTTTGCCGCCAGCTTTTTCTCTAATCCTGCTTGCAGGAAGTCTAGAATGGTAGGTATTAATCTAGGGTTTTTGTTATTTTCTTTACAGAAGAATACATACTTGCCCCATATTCTATAATAGGTTGCGGATGTCGACACCTTCCTTGCTCTCAGTAGTGTGTCGACTACCTTCTGGGAAAACCCTTTCCCTCTCAGTGTCCTGGTCTCAGTAACCAGGCCGCCAGGCTCCAGCTTGCTGGCTGCCGTTGATGAAACCGGCCCTGCCCGATGAGATCCTCGTGGTCGGGTAGGAACCATGGTCCCCTTATCGCCATCCTTACTAGCTTGGCAAACCAAGGTCTTCTTGGCCAGTAGGGCAGGATTGCTATTACCGTGGCCGTCTCTGTCTGTACTTTGTTCAGGAACCTGTGGATGATTGTAAACGGGGGAAACGCATACACTAGCTCCGCTCTCCACCTCGCCGTGAGTGCGTCCGTCTGCCATGCTGTCGGCTCCCAGTGTCTGGAGATGAACCTTGGGACCTTTGCATTGCTTGCCTTCGCCATCAGGTCCACTTCTGGTACCCCCCATTCTTGCGTCAGCTGTGTAAACACCGCCGCTGACAACTCCCACTCTCCTGGGACTAGCCTGTACCTGCTCAGAGCGTCTGCCCTGACATTTTCTATCCCTGCCACGAACACTGCGTAAATGTTTCTGACATGACGTTCTGCCCATTTCAGGATAAGCGTGACTTCCGCCATCAGTTTCCGGCTCCTTGTACCCCCCTGTTTGTTCAGGTACATGACCACTGACTGGTTGTCCGATCTTATTATCAGATCTTTGCCTCTTACTAGCTCCTGAAATTCTTGACATGCCAAGAACACCGCCCGCATCTCTCTTACGTTTGAATGTTGCCGGCCCATAGCCTGGTCCCATTCTCCTTGTGTCGACTGCTCTTCGCACACCGCGCCCCATCCTGTCTCGCTGGCGTCTGTTGTCACCACTACTTGTGGACCGGTCGCGAATGACTTCCCCTTGGTCAGCCTGTGTGCTTTTGACCACCAGAGCAGATCTTCTATTGCTCCTTTTGACTGATATATCCTCTGTCTTCGGTCCTTCGCATCCCCGTTCCACTGTCTCAAGAAGCAGTTCTGCAGCGTCCTGATGTGGAATCTGGCCCAACTGGTCGTATCTAATGCGGCCGACAGGATGCCGAGTACCCTCATGCAGTCTTCTGAGTACACCACCTTTTTCCTTAACATTCCTTTTACTTCCTGCAGAAGTTTCAGGCGTCTGTCTTCTGTCAATTTTATAGTCATTTCTTTTGTATCCAGAATGACCCCCAGGTACTTTACCTTTTGTGTCGGCACTAGCTGACTTTTTTGGATGTTGATTAACCATCCGTGTTGTCTCAAGTAGTCCAGCACTATCCTTGTATGTGCTTCCGCCATTTCTTTGGTATCTGCCGCAATCAAGAGGTCGTCCAAGTACGGCCAGATTGAGATGCCTAACACCCTTAGGTTGGCTACCAGAACCACCAGAATTTTTGTAAAAGTTCTCGCGGACGTAGACAGGCCGAACGGCAGCGATGTGAACTGGTATGTTATTTGCTTTAGGCGAAACCTGAGGAACTTTTGGTGTCCCAGAAATATCGGGACGTGTAAGTATGCATCCTTTAAATCGATCGTTGTTAGAAACATCCCTCTTTCTATGTCTGGTATGATGGATCTTATTGATTCCATTCTGAATCGTTTCACATGAACATAGGTATTTAGCCGTCTTAGGTCTAATATAGTTCTGAACCCTCCTGACGGTTTTTTTACGACAAAGAATCTTGAAAACCATCCCAGGTCTTCGTCTTGTTTGGGAATTCTTATGACCACTCCTTGCTCTATCATGGTCTGTAGGCTGCTGAACAAGGCCGCCCTTTCTTCCAAATTGCTGGGAATAGGTGAAACTTCCATCCAGCTTCCTGGTACTGTGACAAATTCTATTTTGTAGCCTGACGAGACTACTTCCAGTACCCATTTGTCCTGTACTGACTGATGCCAAGCTTCTTGATATTGCATCAGTCTGCCGCCTACTTTCTCTCTGGCGTCATTGCTGGTTTTGCCTGAAGGCAAACCTGCCATCTCTGCCCCTTTGGCCACGAAAATTATACCTGTTACCAAGCCAAGGCCTGCGAAAACCTCTGCCTGGCCTATATGTTTTTGCTTCTCTGAAGTCCGTGGACTGGTACCGGGTTGCTTTATTGAATGACCCCCTTCTCGCGGCCTTATCTTGCGGTAGCCATACCGACTTACCACCTGATACTTTAGTAATAATCTCGTCTAATTGTTGCCCAAACAAGTAATTCCCTTGGAAGGGCAAAGAAATCAGCTTGTTTTTGGACTGACTGTCCGCCGCCCAAGGCTTCAGCCACAAGGCTCTTCTTATAACCGCAGTTGTAGCATTAGACCTGGCCGCCAAACGTACCATATCAAGAGAAGCATCACACAAAAATTCTACAGCCACCTGTATGTTTTGTACCACTTTCAATAGTTCTGACCTCTTAATGCCATCCAGCATGTCGGACTCCAGGTCCTGGCACCATGATCTTAGGACTCTGGTAGTCACCGCTGCAGCTGATGAAGCCTTCATAGAAGCCCCTATTGTGGTATGTTGCTTCCTCAGACTCATCTCAATTTTTCTTTCCATTGAGTCTTTAAATATGTTCGCGTCCTCTAATGGGAGCGTAGTTTTTCTTGAGATGCGTGCTATCGCTGCATCCACCTTGGGTGCCTCATCCCACTTCTTAACCTGCTCATGGTCAAAGGGGTACATCTTAGATACTCTTAGGGGTACTGCCACCTTTTTATCGGGGTGCCCCCATTCCTCTTCCACTACCTCTTGTAGTGTCTTAGATAATGGAAAAGATTTATTTTTCCTCTTTTTGTCCTTAAACAAGAGGTCCTGAAGCTTACCCTCCTCCTGAGGGTCCTCTATATTGAGTGACTTATGTACTAAGCAAAGTAGGTTCTCCAGTAAGTCCGGGTTGAAGTCCACCCCATCTTTTTCCTGGAATACTTCGCCTTCCTCCATCTCTTCCTCTGGCTTCCCAGAGGGGCCTGGCTCTGACCCTTCGGAGTCAGAACGTACTGCCCTAGGCCTCTTCCCTGAGGACTTGACAAACTCCTCTTTAGACATAAAGGTGTCTGCCAGCTCAGTTTTAAGCAACTTTACTAAGTCAGTTATCTGTATAGATCCCATTTGCACTGAGCTCCTGCATTTGCTGCATTCAGGACCTGAACATTTGTCAGGTAATGCTTTATCACAGGATGAGCACTTTCTCTTGTGCTTAGCCTTAACTTCTCCTTTTTCTTTGCCAGTTTCAGACCTAGCAGAAAAAAACCCTATTTTAGGTATATGAAAAAATAAAGTTTCCCCTTAGCAAAAAACAGTGCTATTTTAATGCGGCTTACCCTGGCTTAACCGGCTGCTTTTTCTCATCCTCCATTATTACTTTAATCACAGGCTCACTGTAACAACATGAGACCTCCGTTATAGGTAAAAAAGAAACAACCAAGTCCCAGCAGCGCCGCTGCTTGTTGGGACCTTACCCCAGTCTGCTGGTATCAGGCACAAGCTTTCCGCTGTCTGCCCCTTCGTATGGACTCAGTCCTGTACACGATCCCCGGCATCCAGCACGCTGAGACGCCTTCCGATGACCTCAGACGCTTTCTGGCGTCTCCTATGTACTTACGCGTGACGCCCCGCGTCATCACGCGCCGCGTCATGGAAGTGCGCCTCTCCCTCTGCATACTTTTCTCCATGCCTGCTGCTGATGCCGGCGTCGTTACCCGCAACCGCTCCTGGCGGCGGGGTACCCCAGCAGATGGACGTCCCAACTGCCCTCGACAGCGGGGGTCCCAAACGCCATTACCCCTTACTGCACTCGGCAGGGGAGCCAGCTCACAGCCACTTCACAGGGTAAGCCACGCACATCTACCCGGAAAGGAAAAAAAGACACAGAGCCCAAGGGAGGAGGTCCTTATATAGGGGCAGTGTCTGTTTTTTGTGTTCCTTTCCAGATATCTACCCAAGAGGGCGTAACCCAGATGTATGCTGCCATGGGGAGGTAGAGGAAAAGGAATATAGTGCAACACCATTTATTTTGACAAAACAATATAAAATATACAAGAGATAAAAAAATCCCAAGGAGAGATAAAGGACAAAGGAGTGTCCGAAACACGTTGCAGTGGCCATTTGAAAACCAAGGAGTTGAGGGAGGAGTGGAATCTCGATTAGCCTATGGTGCGGAATGCTGCCCGGGTTCTACATCTAGCCCCACCATATCCCTATTTGAGAGCCTGCCGGGTTCTCCATCTTTTCTGGTAGAGTCCATCCTTTATCTCTCCTTGGGATTTTTTATCTCTTGTATATTTTATATTGTTTTGTCGAAATAAATGGTGTTGCACTATGTTCCTTTTCTCTTTTCCGAGTTTACTACATTCCACCTGTTGAAGTGAGTGAGTCCATGAGACACGAGTAAGAGCCTGTATCAGGAGTGCACCCCCACTTATGCTATCTATATTGGAGAAGAGGAACTCGGTCTCCTGACCAGGGATGTATTGTATTAATCATCCTTATTAGCGCTGGTGTGAGGATCTGTCCCTAAAGTGTCAGTTGGCACAACCTTTGTTGTATTTATGGAAAAGGAGTCCTCTGAGAATAGTATCAATAGAAAATGTGGTGGTTTGGTTTAGATAGAATCTCCAAGCATGCTGGTTGGATACCAATGTACCAAAGTAAACTACTTAAAGCATGATAAGATCAAAATGCAAACCAAGAAGTATTCTCATCAATACAAAACTTCTCACCTTGGATTAAAGCGTGTTACAATGTAGCCCAATCTCTTCAAATGGCTATAAACCTGCAGCCAAGCCAAACACAAAAACATAGAGAAGTGAAATAATAATGGTTAACAAAAATTCTCATTTTATGTCACTGTTTGCTCTAGAACGTGCAATGTATAAATAACATACTATCAGGAAGCTATAGCAAGTGGTTACTACCTGATAGTGCAGTAAAGTGATTGTACCATGGGATAGCAACTTCTCATAGGCCTCTTGGACAGACAGTGGCAGATCCCTGTGGAACAGCTGAATTGTTCCCTATGAAGATAAGAGATGCTTGATTACACTGTGGCCAAGCAGTTCTATTTAACAACAAAAAGGAAGATAATCCAAGAGGAGTAAATAGAATAAGGAGAGTTGGATATTGTGATAGTATCCAAATGATTTTGACATTTTAGGAGAAAAAAAAAATGATAATCCTTCTCTGCACCATACACAGCATTTACAATTACTACTTACACACTCCAGTAAGTAGACTGCTTCTTCAGGCAGCAGACATTGCTTCCCTCCTTCTGTGAACCCCATGGTCTGCCAAAATTTACCCTACACACAGAAGAGAAAGACCCTACTAATTACTCATGTGAAAGAAATATAGTCCGGTACAAAGCAAGCAGCACACTTCTAAAATACAAAAAGATGATTCAATCAATATTTTGTGTCCTCAAAAGGTAATTGTGTAGCAATGAAACAAACTACATCTTATCTGGGGGGGGGGGGGGGGGGGGGGGGGGGGGCGGGACACCTCCATGACAAGTGACCTGTCCTTGTGGCTGCATTTTTCGTTCAGTAAAAATGGTCTCTAATTGGACAGCCTGAAGAAAAAAAAAACATTGTGTAAGGTCCTGTTTTTACAGCAAGAAATGTCTATATATCTCAAACAATGTGCTAGTTACACAATGAATTCCAGTCTTTAGGGATCTGACCAGACAATGTTGGTGTCAGAGATAATATTGGTCTGGCAAGTAATAAAATCAGACATAATGGTTATTATCTGAGAATTCACTTGTTGGTTACATATGCCGTTCTAGCAAAGTCTGATATATTGTCATGTTATTTATAATTTATATGTGAGGTTAACTGATTACATTTACAAATATATTGCTTTAAATAATTATATAGTTTCATTGTACAATGGTGTATACTCCCCCCCCCCCCATGGAGCGCAGCGGCAGCTGCATAATAACCCACATGTGAGCGCCGGGGCGCCCCCCCCCTGCCCACCTATTTTATAACTTTGAATCGTATAAAAAAGGGCCCTCCGGGAAAGGGAAGCCATTCCTAGTGCACAGATGTCTATTCAAAAAAAATAATCCGTGACCGGAAGTGAGGCATAAACACCATTCATCATCAAGGAATTATTCCTTGTATACAACTTATGCCCAAAGACATCATTACAGTAAGTGGGGTACTGTTCTCCTCAATACCACTCATTACTATAGAGGAATGATTGAACGAAGACTGACTACTTCTGGTGGAAGTGGCAAAAACCCGGAAGAGGGGCATAGGATCCTCACTGCGATGTGAGGCTTGACGCCAGCATCACACCAGTGGGGGCCCTCTTCCGACGGAAGTGGTATCATGCAGGAGGGGACCGCTGGCTTGTTATTGCCGCACATGGTCAGAAACGATATGCCACAGACCAGAAGTAGGGTCCGGCAGCATCGTTCCCATGGCAAGTTGGGCAGTCTGATTTGTTTTCTTCTTTATAAGGTCCTTTCAGCTGTAAATCAATATAGGAAACATTTGTGATATAAATACAGCTGTTGTCCTATCACAAAAGGTGTAAGAAAGTCATTATCTTTGAAAGACAACAGTGGTGGTTGAAAACACATATGGGGTGAAATGTAATAGGATAAGAGATTCAGAAAGTGAGAGATTTGGTAAGAAATCTCCAGGTTTTTTTAAAGCAGCAATCATTTACACTGCAAAATCAAACTGGTTTTGCTGTGTAAATGATTGCCGCTTTAAAAAACCTGGAGATTTCTTACCAAATCTCTCACTTTCTGAATCTCTCATCCTATTACATTTCACCCTTGGAGCCTTTTGGATGGTGGGACTGTGTATGGACATTGGACTGGGCATTGGACATTGGACTGCGCTCGCCACGCTTCGGGTTCATGTTGATCGTGGGGTGGCGTTAAAAATTGTGGGGGCCATTTCACACTTCAGGGGGACTATTAGGGCTCTGTGGCCCATTTAACATTGATTCCTATGTAAAAATCGCGACCAATCTGACTTTTAACACTAAAATCGCGACCAATCTGATTTTTAACATTGGTCCCTATGGGAAATCGCGGCCATCGAGGGCATCGCATCGCACCCGTTTTTTAGTGCATGCGATGGTCGCGATGGGCGCCGTGCTAGGTAAAGAGTACCTTTGTTTTAATGCATGACCAGCTTAAGTTTCCAATATACTTCAATCTTGACTTCTGAATAAAGGGCCCATTTATCAAAGTATATTTGTAGCTATATCCCCGAAAACACCAGTTTTCGTGGCGCAAACATTATGTGTAGAGGAACTGCAGCAGGTATTCTGCATTGCCGCCGGTAGCCACAATCCCATAGGTTTTTATAAGGGATGATTACACAAAAATTTGTGGTTGGTTTGATTTTTACACATATTTGGATTGCATGGGTTGTTGCTGACATTTGGTGAAAATTTTATTACATGGCCCCATTACAAATATATAAGAAAAATGTTCATATGTTCGATACTTTACCAGATGTAGTTAATGAATTACCAATATAATATTTTATTATTGATTTGAACACTATCCCATAGTTCAAAAGGTATAGCACACATTTTTACATAAAATCACCTCTACAAAAAAAAAACCCCTCTTAATATCCTACTTATCCCAGTGAACATACCGCGGGTAATGTCAATTCCACCAATTCTTCTGCTGGATTCCACACTCCTCTTCCCAGGCTTCCCCTGTCATGAGCAAGAGGATGTTTTAACAGATTCTAACTTTTAAGGATCTCAAGTCCCCCCATACACCTGTGGGCGCTATCCACTGATATGCCGGCAATTGGCAACCTGCAATGATCAGATATCTGTTGGGGGATTGGGCAAATTAAACATGTTAGCAATTCTCTGTGGGCTGAGTAAACTAGCCAATGGAAGTTGTCTGACGGACAGCCTTATCAGCGGCTGAATTTTTGAAGGAGCAAACCATTATTCCAAGGACTTCCAAAGAGAAACCAACACTTGTCTGCAAGCCAAAAGGAGATTTCCAGGGGTGTGGTATAGCACCCGACAGCCGGGATTCCAATGGTCAGTATACCGACATCGGAATCCTGACTACTAGTACTCCCACAGGGGGTGAGCGCATTGATGCCCCTTGCGGGCTTGCCACAGGCTCGATTCTCCCTCTATGGGGGTCAATTTTAAATTAAATTCATCTTATGTTGCTAAAGGAATATTTAGAAGCTGTGATTGCTATCAAAGCATGTCTTACTAATCGTTCACTAACTGGATGGCCAAACTGTTGCCCATGTCACATTAATGAGGTGAATTACGCTGATATGAGTAACTCTTAATTCAATAGGACAATGGCAATCCTGATTAATGGCCAGATGGACTTGGGTGAGTTGGTGAAATTAATTATCAGGTTGTCCGAGTATTGGAACCCATGGAAAGAGTGGACCACATGAAAGGATAATCTCCTTCTTCTTAGTGTATTACGGGTGGGGAATTTCAGATTGATGTGATACTGGTTTTGAAAGTCACCTATGGATAGGAAAAATGGATTCAGGGACAGGAGGAGAAGATTTGGTACACCAATAGCTGACAATCCATGGGGACATAGAGAGAGAGAGAAAGCTCAATAATCACAAGAGGGATCCAGTCTCAGCTGTGAGTAAGAATTCATGATGCCTGAAGATCTGCTGCTTCATAAGTTGAGCTAAACTATCTTTTTGTAGAGGACATACAGGGAGCTGTTGTCCCAGTTTCTAATATAATGGACCACATGCAAGTTTGTTTGCTGTATTGCGCTACAGGAGATCCCAGGAAAGCTTACAGGTTTATTCAGCTGATGAGCAATTGCAAGCATCCATAATCAATCACAAATATAACCCTTTTATCCCATTACTTACAGACGCTCCACACGATCTTCTCCCAGCAGTTCCCACTGCTCAGACCGGCAGATCTGCAACTTCTCATTTTGGACCTCTGACCCATCTGGCAGAAAGTCTTTCTGTCCATGAGAGCGTTGAGGGAGGCTTTTCTCCCGACTCCGCACAGATAGCAGCTCTGCTGGACTGAATGGAGATAAAAGTATTTGGGTCAATAATAAACTGTAGGCGTGAAACAAACGTTCAGTTCAAGATTTCAAAGCTTAGTAATTGCACTTTGATGTGTGTAGCCAAAATAATCATGGGGGCAAAGTGATCTCTAAACAAAGCATCGGTTTTACTGCCATAACAGCATTAGTTGGGGATTGTCCTTCTGAGGGATATCTTTAAAAAAAATAAAAAAATAAACAGGTAGTGTGTATGCTCAAAATCGCTACCAATGCACGTTCCAATGTTTCATTTACAAACACACCCCCATCGTTTCAATATGCAGGTCAATTTGGGCTATGAAACCAACAACCTGCATATTTAGCTGGGTCCCATTGACGTCACTAAACGATATTCCATAACTGATATTGTTAAGGATATCGGCGGTGCCACGCGTTGTCAAGCGTGTACGTGGCTTTATAGGTTTTTCTTGCGATGGGACATCCAATGTACCAGTATATTGTGCAAAAGTACTGGTACAATGTGCGATATAACAGTACATCCCATATTTGGCCCAGGGCCAGCCGATCTGACCAGCAGCACATGAAATGGGCCATCTCTGATCTTGCATGAGAACCCCCTGATTGAACACACACAGGGGGTTATTCTGGTTGATTTTCAAGTTCACCAAACCCGCCTTGCGAATGGTTGGCTGGCACCACCCATTCGCAATGGGTGACTCGCTCGCAGGAGGTTTGATCACCGACCATCAAAAGATGTGGAAGGTGCATGCATATAAAAGTGACTTAAATTACTTACATATGCGTCATGACCTCATTAGCATGAAAACACCCAGCATTCTGATGGGAACGCCCATGAAAAGCTGGGAGTTCCCATATGCTAATGAGGCCACCAGCCGATCCCTGTCCTGGGTACGTACACCCGGCAAACAGTCTGTTCGCCGTGGGTGCATGCACCCTGCGTATACCCTTGCGCAGAAGAGCCCATGTGCATAGCACCACCATCGGTCCCCGTACGAATGCAGGGCGGTTGCGAAGCAAACAGAATAAGGCCCACAGTGGATGCGATGCATGA
This sequence comes from Crinia signifera, assembly GCF_055691185.1. Lineage (NCBI taxonomy): Eukaryota > Metazoa > Chordata > Amphibia > Anura > Myobatrachidae > Crinia > Crinia signifera. The sequence continues at coordinate 167,637,304 of NC_139222.1, forward strand.
AAGTTCAAAATGTGGCCAAATCTCCAAAAAATGCACTTTTCAGAGGTTTGGCCACAGTCCGCATATGCGCCAAGACCAAAATGCGATACACTCCATCTTCAAATTGGCATTGCCGATAGAAGCCTTCGTATGTGCCTCTCTCGCGGATACAACTGGATCCCTCCCAGAATTATCCTCAGTACGTGCGTCACTTTTATCACAAGAGCCATCCGTTGCCATATTCTTCATGCATGCAGAGGCAACAAGCAACACAAGTTGAGCAATAGAGCTGGAATCGCAAATCGGAATGATACACTAGCCAATATATCGCTTAATAATGTGTACACAGGATTAGGGGAATATTTACAAAGCAGTAGATTGCTTCCTTGCGTGTCTGACCGCAATTTAACGTGGCACTGACTGATATGAAATGCTAAACCAGGTGTCGGTGTATTTTACATTATTAGTGCAGCTCCTAATGAGCTATAACTGGCGAGGGGGCCGGCAGCAAGGTACATGGGCACCGGACCACATGTCTCACTGGCTGCCAGCATACAGTCTCTGTACGAGGACAACAGCAGCAGCACAGCCCCGCTCCCAACACGGGGACTGGCAGCTCAGTGTGTACGCTCTGCGGGGTTAGTTTTCGAGCACTGAGGTGATCTGGGCCTTCCCGTAACCTGTAACATCCACTCCATATACGTACCTCAGCATCAGGAAGCGCCGCACGCTGTGTCCCGGACATCCGGAGCCGGCTAAATACACCCACATTCATTACGTGCGTCCCCAGACATCGGCGGGCGGAGGGCAGTTGAATTGCCAGGAAATATGGCGCAAATTACACGAAGACAGCCGGGACATGTTACTTTACCTCCTGTCTGTGCTGCTTGCTGAGCAAGCGCCGGCGCCGCTCACTCCCCGGTACCCGCACACAGCATCGCAGTACCCACCTTCAGCAGCCTCTTCGTCATGGGTATGGGTGAAAACCGGACCAGGACAAAACCGCCGGACCAGACATCAAACTCTGCATTTTGGAGCTTGGAGCCTCCGGTCCGGGGGGTGTCCTGTCCGAGGGGGGCTGCCTGTCACACCTGTCACCAGGGAGAGGAGCAGGGGGAGAATAAAGCCTCCCTGTATGGTCCGGGCATGTAGCAAAAACCGGACGGTCCGGACCACACAGGGAGGCTGTAAATAATCACCCCTTCCCCATGTCCCTGGTGATAGCTATCACAGGGACCCCCCCACAAGACACCCCCGGACAGGACACCCCCGGACCCTATAAGCTCCGGACTGCAGATTGTGATGTCCTGTCCGGCGGTCCGGAGTGTAGTCCGGTCCGGTTTTTACATAGTCCCCTTCTGGTACCCAATTCCTGGAGATACTGCTGCTTGGGGACAATAGAGTCTATGTACTATGCCTTGGGGAGCCATTTATTATGGATCACATGTTCAATGTGATTAGGGTTACTACATACCCTCCAACAGGACTTTTGAACTTCCCTCTTAAAGTATAATTGCCGTCACCTGTGTTGATACGCCTTTCTTAGAAATTAACTAGTTCAACACAGGTGACGGCAATCATACATTAAGAGGGTAGTCCGGGAGCAGAGCATTTTGTACCTAACGGAGAGGGTCATGTTGGAGGGTATGTTACTACCAGATGGGATTCTGGACCTGGGGTAGCCAACTAACTCCAGTCCACGAGAGCTACCAACAGTTAATGTTTCCAGATATCCTCACAGAATCACAAGTGAAGTAATTGGCTCCAACTGTGGATCTTTTAAAATGTGTTAGTGAGAAATGAGTGCACCTGTGGAAAATGTGAACTGTTGGTAGCGCTCGAGGACTGGAGGTTACCACTGCTCCGGACAATCCGACAATTGAGACTGGAGTCTGGACATATTACATCACACACCATAATGCCTATTACACATTATACCACACACCCATACCCTCCAACATGACCCATTCCATTAGGTACAAAATGCACTGTTTCTGGACTTCCCTCTTGTTACTTGCAGTCACCTGTGGTGAACTAGTTCCGTGATAACGGTGTTCCAGCAAAGGTTTACGGTGCCCATACAGGTCCCGATGCGGGCGTGCATTTTGAGCTTAAATAGCACGCATTGCATGCCTTGTGCATGCGATGCGGTGAAAAGCAAGTACAAAAAGTATGTGCAGCACATAGTTTTTGTACTGTGCGATGAGGGGCCACGGGAGCGCGCACCTCAAAGTACAGATCGCACCGCCCGCATCGGGACGTGTATGGGCACCTTAAGGCAATCCTAAATTAAGGAAGAAGTCTTAAAAGCAGAGCATTTTGTACCTAATGAAATGGGTCATGTTGGAGGGAATGCACACCGTTATGCCCATTGAACATTATGCCACACACTGTACTGCCCATTAAATATGCCACACACCGTAATGTCCATTGCACAATATGTCACACTATAATGGTCATTACAAATTATTCCATAGACCCTAATGCCCATTGAACATTATGCCACACACTGTAATGCCGATTTAATATTATGCTACACACCGTAATGCCAATTGCACAATATGTCACACACTAATGCCCATTACAAATTATTCCACACACCCTAATGCCTATTAAATATTAGGCCCCACAGTGAGTGTTCTAATTACTCACTGCTAGGGGTTTTATGTCAAAACATGCAGCTTTCTGCATCTTCCGGTGGCACTAGTGTTCCCATGCATTTCCGGGTAAAACTATACATGCAGTGGCGTAATTGTAAATTTTGCACCTCTCTTGGCATTTTAGTCCAGTTTACACACATAATGTTCCCTGAAGTGCTGCTTACATGCATAATGCCCCCTGTAGTGCAACTTCATATTGCCTCTAGTAGTTCCGCTGAATAATGCCCCCTGAAGTGCTGACTCACCTCTGTAGTCCCATGCTGGCCACCTCCCCCGGCGGCTGCTGCTGAGATTAGGAGAGCAGAGCAGCACCGCAGGCTTCCCTCATCCCTCCGTTGGCGTTTAGCCATTTCAAATATAGCACTGACTCATGAGCCAATCAGAGCTTGCGGCCTGGAAGCCAATCACAGTGGCTGTCGGTATGCAAGCTCTAATTGGCTCAGGAGCCGCACCACATTTGAAATGGCCAAGAGCCAACAGAGGGGGTGGGGAAAGCCTGTGGCGCTGTGCTTCGCTCTCCTACTATTAGCAGCGGCAGAGGGGTGGGGGAATCGGGGGATGCGGGGTGGTACAGCGTCCCGGCAACATATTTTTTAAAGGACATATAGGGGGAAATTTACTAAGATGGAAGTTCTATTTCACATGGGATGTTGCTATGGGCAACCAATCAGATATTATCTATTGACTTCTACAAGGTAAAAATAAATAAGTAGATTCTAATTGGTTGCCCATAGCAACATCCCATCTGAAATAGAACTCCCATGTTAGTAAATTTCCCCATAGAGTGGGGACAGTGTACAGTATAATTCTTAAGGTGAGTACACACGGGTGCAATTTCATGTAAAATCGCTGGGAATATGGTCGCTGAGCGACCATATTGCCAGTGATTTGGAGCGCAGTTAAATAAATAAATAAATCGCCAGCTGCGCGCTCCCGTGTGCACTGCCTAATGGTCGCAGGAGCATGCTCCTGCGACCAGCGGCTTTCCCCGGTGATCGCTGTGCCGGGAGGTCAGCGCCAGGGAGATCAGCGTTGATCTCCCCAGCCCCGTGCCGCTGCTTCCTCCCTCATCCCATGAAAGTGACAGCAGCAGCGTCCGCTGCTGCTGCGCTCCCCCTCCGCCCCGTAGCAGTGTCTCCTTTTCATCGCTGATGAAAAGGAGACACTGAGCAATATGATTGCTGGGGATATATTGCTAGCAATATATCCCCAGCAATCATATTACCCCGTGTGTACACAGCATTAGACCTTTGTATTCATCACTGTATATAGGGCCCAGTCTTCAGTTTCCCAAAATAGAATACAGTATATTGCATAGAGCTCAGTGTACAAAATAACAATATGTGTATCCAGTGATATCAGCAATTGCAGGTGCCGGTATCGGCAGTGACGAATGGGGGGAGTGGATACAGAAGACATCATTAATAACTACAGGAGCGGGCAGTATTAACAATGTATTCAGACCCGATTGCACGGCTGCAAATTCATAGGCCATGCGATAAGTGAACGACTACACATGGTATGGTTCGTAGAACACATGCACTAGGCGGTACTGTGATAAAATTTTGTTACTTTTTTTTCCGCTGGCCATACGCAAGTTGACTGACAGTGCAAAGAAGCCCCTTGCGTGCTCGCTGTGCTCGCCACAGGTTCTATTCTCTCTCTAGGGGGGGTTGTGGTCAGGCTTTTATCAGTCGGGATTCCAACGTCTGTCAGAATCCCGACTGATGAGGTCATACATTCTGTCGGGAGGTCATCTGGCACCCAGGTTTGAACAACAAAGCACTGGTCACTCCTCAGTGCTGGAGGACTGGCTTTATACCCCTGGCTGTATGATCATTGGCCATGACACTAAGCTGACTGACGAGTTTGAGGTCACTGGGTCCAGGATAGTCAGCTGACATGGCATTCAGAATACCAACACTGGCATCCTGAAGGGAGGAATCCCGACAGGGCTCAGACAAGTATACTTATACCTAACCCTGTGCGCACACACACAGCTTGACCCCAGCTCTCCAAGTTAGTGCCTAACCCCTGTACCCCACTGCCTAAACCAACCTGCACCACAGCCTAACCTCCCCTTCTATATGTTTAAACCTACATCACCCTCCACGCAGCCTAACCCTTCCCCCACCGCCCGCAGCATAATGACAACCTTATTGATGTCGAGACTCCAGTGCCGGTCTCGGTATTGTGAATGCAGGGATGCCGAACGCATCCCCTCTACAGTAGTCATCCTTGCATCTAACCACTTAAGTTCCTAAACTGACCCAACTGTTCACCTTGTTCATATGCGTAAGAACTGCATCAAGCCTGTAGCTTTTTTCTCACTCCTCTAGACTCCAGCCCTGTCACTTAGCCTAGTCCACATTTAGAAACCAATACATCTGCGACATATGTTTAATAAACCTTCTGTTTTAACCAGTACATGGTTCCCCTGGTTGGAGTGCAAATCTTACAAAGCCCATGCGCCAAATGAAATAGGGTGTGAGAAACATAAAATAAGAGATTTTTGGGAGAGTTTTCCCATTTTGTCAAAGCGGCAATTAATTACATGGCAAAATCAAGCTGCCCATGAAATGGCAGGGATGCACCCCGACATTCCCACCCCCTGTCACTCACTGCTAGCACCTTGCAAACACAGAAATTTGCTCACAATCGGGCCCTGCACATGCGCATTTGCAGTCCCAAAACGATCATCATTGGATGTGAGCGAACAGGTATGAATCAGCCCCTTATTGACAATATATTGAAAATGCATAAGTGGCTGGACAGGGGTACATGCTATGGCCATGGAAGACTGAACACAGGAGAGCTATAGAGAGGTTGATGAGACATACGGTGAGTTAGAGTGGGGTGTAGAAGTGTTTAAAGCAGAGAGTGGTAGCAGCTACCTGGATACCATGATGACATAATCAAGTATATGGGTTATTCAGACATGAGTGCTGGGCTGCAATTCACAGGCCGTCCGATGATCATTTGACTGCTCGTGCACACGGATCATAGTGCGCATGTGGGAGGCCATCCAGCGATTAAATCCAGCATCTTTAGTAATCGGTTCACAAGTTGATTGACAGGAAGCCCATGACAAGGAGCCTATAACTCCACCCTGGGAATAAGCATATAACTCCCCTGGCAACGAGCATGAAACCGCTGGCAATGATCAAATAACCCACGGCAATGCGCAAGGAATATGTAACCCCTTGCAACGAGCATGTAGGTTAAAAAAAATGTAATGTATGGGATAGAAGCCTTACTTTGTAAGTGGCATTTTGGTGGGTGATATAAAATGGTGCTCCAGATGATTTTTCGATATTAAATGGATACCCTCATCGTCTTTTATTTGTAAGACACCTTTCAATCTACCTTTAGATTTTGGTGCAAGCCATTTTCCGACGAAAGAGCCTGGACAGAACGGATATGAATACAAATTTAAGCTCTCACAAGCAGGGCCCTCTTCCTTCATTTGTCTTTCCTTCTCTTATTTAAACACAAAATCCTGTGGCTTCCTGCCACCCTAATACTTATTTTAGTGTCATCAGCTACTGCAGCTATGGTTATGTACCCTGTGCCTCTCATTATTATCTTCAACAGTAGTCACTGTTTTCTATTTTGCTTATTTGTTTAGGTACACTGTAATTGGGCGCTCCGGATCCCTTGTAGTGTGCAAGGGATAAAAGGATGATAATAATAATTCAAATAAAAAGTATATTATGTCATGGTACTTCCACTTTAAGGTACAATAAAACAATGTTATCAGTAGAGGGCAGTGCAGTATAACATTAATAGAAAACAATTTGCATCCTCTTTTGATCTAATAATTAATATTTATAGGATTCTTGCTAATTCAAACTTGTATTTATTGGTTACAAATTCTGAATGAAATGCAATATATGCACATTAACTAATCACCGTTCACAGATGCATGTTCTGGAAAAGTCTATAAACTATACTATAAAATATTAAAAGCTAAATTAATTTTACCTTGCCTAAATTAACAATGGTGAAAAAACCTCTTCATATTATTATTGTACAAAGGTGCTTTTTAAATACTCCACAAACTGGACTGCTGTAAGAATGGGAGTGTCAGAACAAAATAATAGTCAAAATAAAAGCCATGTCATTTTCCTGATTAAACCATACAGTATATTGGAGCGTCTTTACATTTCAATACATTTTGGCACTTGCTTTAGGTCGTCGTGGACAAAATTTCAACACACACAAAAGATCAACATGTAAATGGTCGACATAGGATAGAAAGGTCAGCAATTTTTCATGTTTTTGGTGTCTATGTCGACATGGACACCATATTTATGTGTACCACATCCACTCACATGGCTTGCTGTGCTTGCCAAGCTTCGGGCATGGTGCCTCAACCTTTTGCTTGTGTCAACATTTTTCATGCGTCAACCAATAGTGGTCAACCTATGGAGTGTCGACCTAATGACCACATACCGATCAACAAATTGCTTAGCAGGGCTTGCGAAAATTAGCTGGGTCATCGATTAGCTCCAAATCCATTCGCATGGCGCTCACCAGTGAATGATTTTTCCAGTGTGTGCAGTCAGTGTGTACGTCAGGACTTACTTGGTGGCTGTGAAAGAAACAGTTGGATTGGGCCAGTGCTGATTTCACATGCCTTCCCTCAATCGCCTTGGGCCGACCTGTGTTTTCCCTGACACTCACAGAAAATGTCCGGTTATCACCCCCAACACTGGATTTCTATCAATCAACTTGCGTACGGCCAGCAATTAAAAAAAAGAAGCAGGAATTTATCACAGGAAGGCCAATTTATTTAACTAATGCAGAGTTTGTAGAAAAAAATCTTTGTTGTTTTATATGCACCTCTAAGGGACAGTATTTATATCTGCAATCACAAGCATATTAATGTGCTACTGCTTGAAAGAATATCTACATTTTATAGAATCTCTCTCTCTCTATAGAGTTAAAGTTAGTCTGCTACCTTGTGTTTCTGTGTGAGAAAGAATGAAGTTTCACTCTCTGCCAGCATTGTTTCAGAGACTCAAGACATATATATAGCTGTTCCCAACCGCTGTGCCATCAGCGGTGGTCTGGTGTGCTGCGAGAGATGCACTGCCTGGTTGCTGGCATTGGTCTGCAGGGGGCACTTGAAAAAAAAAAAACGGGCTACCGTCAGTGGTGAGCAGTGGGGTCTGCCGACAGTGTGAGGCAGAGCGCCCCGCAGCTCCGTCCTGCACTGTTGCTGATGGTTGTCACGGTCCTCCATTTAAAGGGGATCTAGATGCCTCAATTGCAGAGTAGAGTGCCGATCAGCATCAGCTATTTGGTGGTCTGCTCTGGTCGTGGATGTGACATTACATAGCGTCCCACCGTCCTCGACCCTGGCCTGACGGAGGAGCTGAATAATGGAAGAGGGCACTGCACTGTGTGGACTAGGGAGCCATGCGGGAAGCAGTAAGCAGAAGTGACTGAGCCTGTGACCCTAGCTGGAGTGCTTGTCACTGCACTTCAAAATTATCTTTTTTAAAACAGTTTTATTAATTGCAATGCATATCCAATAACAGACATTAGGAGATTAACAATTATGTCAGAACAAACAGTAATAAAGACAAAATCTTACACAATTATGAGACAATCAAGTAACAGCCAAGCATTGTTATTATTGTCCGTCGGTACATATGTGTCATTAGGTCTAGCATTAGACATTAACAGAATCCTGCACAAGTGTGTGTATTTTCAAAAAGGTGGTACTCCATTTGCTATGGTTTCTAGATCATACCAGGTTGTCGATTGGAAGCTATTCCGGTACTTGTTTACTAGCACGGCCACACCGATCATGATCGTGGGCATCGTTAGTAAAAATCGGGTGCACTAAAAAATCGGGTGCGATGGTACCGACGCGATGCCCGCGATTTTCCATAGGGAACAATGTTAAATACCTCAATTTACCCAAATCATCATAGGGAACAATGGTAAATGGTCCAGAACCCCCCAAAAACACCCCTGAACAGTGAAATGGCCCCCCAAAATTAGTTTACGCCACCCCACGATCAACGTGAACCCGAAGCGTGGCGAGCGCAGCAAGCCCGCGAGGGGCGGCGGTACGCGTCCTCCGACCTTTTCATACCCCCACTATCCAGGTGGGCGTGGAGTTGAGAATAGAATAGTGTGGCGAGCGTAGCGAGCCCGAAGCGTGGCGAGGGGACGCGGATACCTGTGAAGCCCGCGAAGGGACGCGTTTACCTGTGAAGGTATCCGCGTCCGCTCGCCACACTATTCTATTCTCAACTCCACGCCGACGTGGATAGTGGGGGTATGAAAAGGTCGGAGGACGCGTACCGCTGCGCTCGCCACGCTTCGGGTTCACGTTGATCGTGGGGTGGCGTAAACTAATTTTGGGGGGCCATTTCACTGTTCAGGGGTGTTTTGGGGGGTTTCTGGCCCATTTACCATTGTTCCCTATGATGATTTGGGTAAATTGAGGCATTTAACATTGTTCCCTATGGGAAATCGGGGGCATCGCGTCTGGACCATTTAAGCCTTTTTTAGCCGCCTGCGATGCGACCGACGCGACTTTGACTTTTTTCAATGCATTTCAATGGGAAATCGGGGGCATCGCGTCGGTCGCGTCGCAGACCACTAAAAATTACACCTGATGCCCGCGATTGTGGCCGTGCTAGGAAACAAGTACAGCTATTCCTTAATGCATCTTTGGTGGATTGAGGAAGAGTTTTTATATAAGGCAACCATGTGTCTACAAATTTGCCAACCAATTTTTCTTTAATCGTTACAGCTTCCGTCCAGTCCATTTGAAATAGATACTGAAGTCTAGGAAATAGTGTGAGAGGAATCAGAGTCCTGTCGATCCATTGGGAAAGAATGGTTTTCTTCCCCGCCGCTGCAAATTTATTAAACAAGAGTCGTGTGTGCTTGGACAGGACTAGTTTATCTTTTCTATGATAAATGTTCCAAAACACCCAGTCCTTAGACACCTGGAACTGTAGCCCAAGTTGGTTATTAATAAAATTTTGTAGTTCTCCCCAAAATTTCCGGACTATAGGGCATTCCCATAGGCAATGTATCATACCCGCATCTGGAGCCTCACACTTAAAGCAATTTGATGTTGGGAGAGTTACCCGTCATACTACATACCTCAATCTAGGTGTGTAGTATGCCCTATGGAGGATTTTTTGGTGCATCTCCATATAGGTAGTGGCCACCAATTGCTTATTCATATTTACATATGAGGATAGCATCTTGTCCACAGTTAAATGGGGGAAGTCACTTAACCACCTGACCAGACCCGTTGAGGATGTTTCTGTATTAATTGTTTTACATAAATGACAATAAATATAAGATGTGTCTGGGTGTTTTTCCTGCATCTGAGATCTGGAAAGGGGTTGTAATGTGACAGGGTGCATGATCAAAATGATCTTAACAATCTAGATGAGTGGGCTAAAAAGTGGAAGATGAGGTTCAATGTGGATAAATGCAAGGTCATGCACCTCGGGAGGCATAACCAGTGTGCTAGTTATAACCTAAGCGGGGAGGCATTGGGTATTTCAGTACGTGAAAAGGATCTAGGAGTCCAAATAGATAACAAGCTGGGGTGTAGTGCTTAATGTCACATTGCAACAAAAAAAGGCCAACAGAATTCTAGAATGTATTAAAAGGGGCATGGAAACTAGAGTAATTATGCCACTATAGAAAGCATTTGTTAAGGTGGCCATACACACTCAGATGTATCTGTAGATCTGTCTGGTTGGAACAAAAACATGGTTATGGATGAGAGCAAATGCCATTTGCTTAGAAATGCTAGAAAAATTGACAAACTGTCACTCATCCATAACCATGTTTTTGTTCCAACCAGCCAGATCTGAAGATAAATCTTACTAGTGTATGGGTACCTTTAGTAGACCTCACCTAGAATATGGAGTACCGTTCTGGGCCCTACACTATAAAAAGGACATAATTGAATTAGAAAAAACCCAAAGAAGAGCAACTAAGATAATCAGGGGAATGGAGAATTTAAACTATGGGGAGAGACTGAGCTCTTTGGGATTATTTACACTAGAGAAGAGATGTTTAAGGGGGGACATGCTCAACATGTACAAATATATCAAGGGCCAATATAAGGAACTGTCAAGCACCCTTTTTACTGCAAGAAAGGAATATAGGACACAAGGGCATGAGTTTAGATTAGAAGAAAGAAAATTTGGTGCCCTCAAAAGTTGGTGATACACAGTGCTCCAGCCGGGTCACCTGAAAAGGTGAACTGTAAGGCTTGTTTCACACACTCCGGTTTTGACAGTTGTTTCTTTCACATGCACCGGCACCGTGAGCCAGTGTTGTGTAAATTTGAGGGTGGAAACTGAAGTGACGTCAGTTTGGTGGCGGTGGAGAGCTAAAACCGGACACCAAATGACCGGTGTGTGTCAAAGGCCCCCATCGCCCTCAGCACACATTGACCTGTGAGGACGGGACGGGCACGGCAGCCGGACACTGCAGTGGTAAGATCCGGCTGCTATCCGGCAGCCGTGCCGTGACCGTCCTGTGTGAATGGACACATAGCAGTCCATTACTCTCTGCAGGGACGGCACGGCTTTTAAGCCGTGCAGGATTTTGCCATCTGGCAGGAGCCGGACAGTGTGAAATAGCCCTTAAGGTGCCCATACACTGTACAATTAGGAATACATTGCATCGCATTGCATAGGTTTTGCAATGCAATGAGATGAGATCTAGTACAAAAAGTATGTGCAGCACATACTTTTTGAGCAGTGCGATGTGTGAGCTGAGCTGTGTGTGTGGGAGCGCGCATCTCATCGCACACAGCAATTGTACAGTGTATGGGCACCTTTAGAGGCACTTGAGGACCGAGGCTGGGAACCACTCGATCCAATTATTGTAAAGTGCAACAGAATATGCTGCGCTACATAAGAAACTGTAAATAAATGAAGTTAGCATGAATGTCACAGTAGGACTAGTTGCTCTTTAAAAAACATTACATTCTGTAATGTATTGGAGCTTTATTCATTATCACTGTCTTATGCTGGGGCCATTTATTTAGAGTATAACCTCTATGTTCTATGGAGTTTTTGTAATGAAGTTTTGTGCTTCTATGTATTATTAGTACATGGTTGGCCTTCTGTGTCTGATTTTGTATGTAATATCGGTGTTGTATTTGTATATCTCTTTTGCTTTAGTAAATAATGTAATTTAAAAAAAAAGTATATTTGTGGATATTAAATATATTATTACTGTTATTGATGTCAGAATGTGACCAAAACAAATAGGCTCAGCAATAACATGGTTAAATATTGCACCAAAATACACCTGTGTGTATAGAGAAATGTGCTTATGGGAAAGATACTTAAATCAATGTTAGAAAATAGGGTCAGGCCATTTGCAGAACAATCTGACAGCAAAGAGTTAATAGGCTGTGCATATAAAATAAATGCAGAGCCTTCCTTCTCGCACTGTATAGCCTTTGTTGTGAATGCCTGCTTTCAGTAAAATATTCAGAGCAGAAGCTTGCAATGCTGGGAATGCAAAGATGTGACATGAGAATGGAAAAATAAAATGTGCAGGAAGAAAATGAGTTTACCTGAAGTTGTTTTTTTTTAGATTCTTTCTCTGGAACTTTCAGAGTTGTGATAGTGCCAAATAGGGGGAGCAGAGAGGCTGCTGCAGAGGCCAAAACCAGCTAGGTAGGTGCTTGAATAGACTGTAATGCACACTTATGTGTAATAGAAGTATTGGACCCTTCTCTCCGCAAAGGCTCTATCAATATAGGTAACACAACTTGAAAATATTTCTGGTTCTGGGATGGGTATAGGTCATAGACCTAGTGACCATCTCCCTTCTGGGACACATTGAACAAACACAGCTTCTATGCTGGGTGTGTAATGGATATCACATTAAGAAAACAAAATACTTTTTGTGACATTTGAGACAAGTGAATTGAACTTCAGTCTGATGTGGGAGGTCTTCTATAGATCAGCTGAGGATACCAGGAATGACAGAGTGCAGGATTCCATATAAGCTACTTATGCTGCTTTCAGACCGCATAACTGGCTTTGACCCTGTATTTGGAAACGTTTCCAAAAACGGGTCTGCCAGATAAAACCCCTTTCACACCGCAGCACTTAAACGGTATATTACCGTTTAAGTGCCGATTTTTTGACACTGGCAGACCCGTTTTTGGAAACTTTCCAAATACAGGGTCAAAGCCAGTGCAGCCTTCAGCCCTCCCCTCCGTGCAGCTCCCCCCCCCCTCGCGTGTCGACCGAGAGCATGTCGACGCCCCCCGCGCATGTCGACGCCCCCCCGCGCGTGTCGACGCCCCCCCCCCCACCCCGCGTGTCGGCGCCCCCCCCCCCCCCGTGTCGACTTACCCCGTGCCGGTACCTCCGTTGTGGACTGCAGCTCAGTATGCTCGGAAAGCACTTATGAAAAAAGTGTCTTCCAGAAAATGGCTGCCCCATAGGAAACCCTGTTTAAAAAAACTGTCTTCCGTATGGGGGGCAGCCATTTTCTGAAAGACACTTTTTTCATAAGTGCTTTCCGAGCATACTGAGCTGCAGTGCCGGGAACCACAACGGAGATACCGGCACGGGGTAAGTCGACACGGGGGGGGGGGGGGGGGGCGCCGACACACGCGGGGGGTCGACACGCGGGGGGGCCGTCGACACGCGCGGGGGCGTCGACACGCGCGCGGGGGGTGTCGACACGCGCGGGGGGGGGGCTCCAGTGCTGTGAATACTTAATGAGCGCTCATTAAGTATTCACTGTGCTGAATTTAGGACCCAGCTCATTGGCTGGGTCCTAAATACCGTTTCTGAGCCGATTTTTGCGCTAAAATACCGGTTCAGAAACGGGTAGGACCCTGCATTTTAACCGGTTAGAAAAAACGGCATTTTCTAACCGGTTAAGTGGGACTGGACCTTTCAGACCGCACACATTACCGTTTTAAAACGGTAAAAAAACGGCAATTTACCGTTTTAAAAGTGCGGTCTGAAAGGGGCATAAGACAAACAGCAACAATCTGATTGTTTCTTTACTGTGTCTGCTAATGACAGACAGCAGGGGGCAGGGGCTGTGGACATAGAAACTGCTCCTGCACATGGAATGTTCCTCTTTTACATGTACACTCTGTTATACAAACGAATACACAGAAAACACTGCCTATATGTCTGATTGGATGATAGAGGGATTAGCTTTTTTATTTGTGATATGCCAGAAAAGTAGTCATTGGCTGGCAACACCAGTCACCCTGTAATACAAGACACCTGCGAAAACTGTAACCTTTTTAAACAAACACAAAGCCAGATCATTTTAACACTATCATTACCAGCAGCTGAATTAAATACAGTTATTTCCTTTCGGCTAAGATCAAGTGTAGTATCTGTTCTTATCAGTGGGCGCGGACCAGCCCCTGGCAGAAGAATAGAGAACGGCTGGACTGAGTAACTGCTCCAATGGGTGGAGGGTATGGCATCCCTCATGCTCGGGGCAGGGAAAAGTCTGCCCGAGTACATTCACCCTTGCCAGATGGTGGAAGTTGTTGTTTTCATAATTCCACTGGGAAGGGAGAAACACTGGGCCCAGTAGGTGGCTCTCTTGAAGGGGTTTGTAGCCCCTGAAGGATGAGACAGTGAAAGGCCCAGTCTAGTATCCATTCCAGAGGTTCATAGCCTCTGATGGGGAGTCAGCGAAAAGCCCAGCTTAGTATTTTAACCTTGGGATGCGAGAAACACTGGGACTGGGTAGATTGCTCTTCCAAGGGGGCCTCAACCCTCAAGGGAGTCAATGGAAAAGCCCAGTGAAGTATCAATTTCCATGCCAGGGGTTGAAAAACACCCTAGATGGAGCAGAGAAATACTTGGTCTGACGCTGATTGGCTGCTGCCTGGAGTCCGAGCTTGCACTGTGCACCCGAGGAACCCTGCACTGGTGGACCTTGGGCACTGTGCACTAGTATGGCACCTGCACTGCGTACTCTGCCTTTAGGTTAGCACTGCACATCCTTACCCTGGGCCTTTTGGCTGGGGTAGGACAATTTTTTTACACCTCTACCCCGGCCTTCTGTCTCTGTCTAATTATTTATTTATTTTCCTTCTCACGTCACTTTTTCACATTTTCTTTTTTTGTTACTTTTTTTCTGGGCTGTATGTGTACAACCCCTATGGGCTATCCACTCCCTACATACCAAATCTCTATCCTTTTGGGGAGCGCTGCGGTCCCCGAGGGCAGCCCAGACCCGTAAGGCGGAGGGAAGCCTACCAAAGTTCTCTACAAACTTTGGTGCAGAGGACCCACTAGCCCTAACCCGGGGTTTGAAGGAAGAGGGTCTCTCTGAGCTTTAGCGAGGAGGACCCACTGATCCCTATTTTCCCCTCTTGGGCCTTATGGCTAAGGAGGGGTTAGGGGAGTAACGGGGCCCTTCTCTTTTGGGAGAGGGTCCATACGTACGTACGTATGCCTCCTATGCATGATTTAGGTCACAGCACTGGGTGTTGGAGCACCACTTGGGCTCCAAGTTATTTAAGAAGAGCTGTACAGAAATGGATGGAACATATTACTAGGAATCGTGTTTGAAACTAAAATGTAAATTGCAGTGTAAAAATAAAGCAACCAGTATTTACCCTGCACAGAAACAAAATAATTTACCCAAATCTAACTCTCTCTGCACATGTTACATCTGCCCCACCTGCGGTGCGGCATGGTTTTGCCAAATTTGCGATCAGGTCGGAATGAGGCCCTTTATCCTCAATTTGCAACACTGTGCATAAGTTTAAAGCCATGGCATATAGGGCTCCATTTAAGAACTTAAACCCTTTAGAACTTGTTAAAGGGAATAGGTTATCTATTCAATTTTTAAGATCGAAGCTTTCCTGAGGCCTTGCCAGACTGTAGTACTATACCATTGTGCCATCAGTTTGATAGGTATGTTAAAGCAAATACCAAAGGCATATCCATACAGTAAGTATCATTGTCAAACTAAATAAAATATGCCATCAGTATAGTCCTTAATGGAGCCCATAAAATCAAAAGTGTGGCTTTGGTGGATTCGCTGGTTAAAGAAGTGGAGTATTTGCTGAGCTCTGCACAAAATATCATTTGGTATTCTTTGCTGGTCAGAGGGGAGCACCATGATGGAGTGTGCAAAGTACATGTGGCAGTCTTTATTATAATTATTATTATATTTATAAGGTGCCACAAGTGTTTAGCAGCTTTAGAGGCATAGGAGTGCAAATGAGGCATTAGCACAACCCGAATATGGCGTAACAATGCCACCACAATTGACCAAACAGCCCAGTACCAGAGACTGAATATTTAGTTGATGGCAGGGTTACACAAGGTCAGAGATGGCCGTCTTTAGATCTCATCCTATATATTTGAGGCCTCCAATGCACCGCCATGTTGCACTGCGCATTTTCAATCAATGTGCACAGAGAAGTGCTATATCGAAGGGTGTGCAATACGTTTTCAACTACACAAAAAGTATTATATTCACAAACAAAGTAAACATTTTTTCAATCACCAGGATTTCCATCCCAGAATTGCAGTCTACAATCCTGGGATTTCCAGTCTAATGCCAAGCAGCATCTGAGCACTCACTCAGACGCTGCCCAGCTGTTCCCGACCCATCATCTCCTTGGCTGTGATGTCTGAGCTTCTGTGGTGGATGTTAACCATAGATTTGTGCCATCGGTGATTAACATCTATGGCATGAAGCCATCAGTGTGCCATTGCTGATTTGAACCCATCAATGTCCATCCGTGCTGGGGAGGAGGAGGAGTCACGGCAGTCCATGGCCCAATCAGGTTCATGGGAGTGCTTTGTAGTGCGATGTGAGGACAATCACCATGGCGCCAGGCCACAAAAAAATAAAATAAAATGAGTGCTCTGTCGGCTATCAATGACAGTGAGGAACCATCAATGATCATCCCTACATTATCAGAATTGCGGATTATGTAGGCAACGGCCATCTTTGGCGCCCATTTCATAGACAAAAATATATACATTTCCAGATTTTACAATGGAAAGCTTCTTTAAACCCTACCTTTAATGCAATGTAAAAGTCCATAAAAAGTGGGTTCAGGGAGGCCCACACCCTGCACCAATAAGATCATACTTTGCCCTTCATGTTCTCACAGTGAATACAGTACTGCTGCAGACAAAAAGTAGTAAGCAGATTTGTCTAAGTTACAATGCATATGTGCCGCAATGATCTTGTGAGTAAAGGCCCCCTTACGGTACTTGTTTCCTAGCAGGGCGCCCACGATTTTGATCGTGGGCATCGCAAGGAAAAAAAAATCGCGTCGGTCGCGTCGCATGCTGACAAAAATCGCATGCGATGCGACCGACGCGATTACCGCGATTTTACATAGGGAACAATGTTAAATGGCCCACAGACCCCAAATACCCACCCTGAAGTGTGAAATGCCCCCCCCCCATTGTTAACGCCACCCCACGATCAACGTCAACCCGAAGCGTGCCCACGAGGGGCGGCGGTACGCGTCCTCCAACCTTTTCATACCCCCACTATCCACGTCGGCATGGAGTTGAGAATAGAAAGTGTGGCGAGCGCAGCGAGCCACCGAGCCCGAAGCGTGGCGAGCGCAGCGAGCCCCGCGAGGGGACACGGATTACTTAACATACATGTTAAGTAATCCGTGTCCGCTCGCCACGCTTCGGGCTCGGTGGCTCGCTGCGCTCGCCACACTTTCTATTCTCAACTCCATGCCGACGTGGATAGTGGGGGTATGAAAAGGTTGGAGGACGCGTACCGCCGCCCCTTGTGGGCACGCTTCGGGTTGACGTTGATCGTGGGGTGGCGTTAACAATTGGGGGGGGGCATTTAACATTGTTCACTATGTGAAATCGGGTCAATTGGGACATTTAACATTGTTCCCTATGTGAAATCGGGTCAATTGGGACATTTAACATTGTTCCCTATGTAAAATCGCGGTAATCGCGTCGGTCGCATCGCATGTCATTATAATGGCATGCGATGTATATGCGATGCCCGCGATGGGCGCCCTGCTAGGAAACAAGTACCCCCCTTACATTAAAACGATTTTGCCCAATTTCGATGTTTCGGGCTGATATATATCGTCTGAAAAGTGCCACATTGTTTGTGTTTTCCATCCGATCCGATGTCCCGTGAGAGTCGGATGGGAGCCTCTAGGTTAGTCGGACCGGACCTGTGATTTGTCGGAATCAGATGGAAAATGGAGTGCTTTTGGCACATGCAATATATTGTATGCGATATATTGCAGAAAGTATAGTACACATGCAATTTGGCCAGATAAATACCAAATTGGATGCCAACACTCACGGGAAGGTCCAGGGGGAATTCAAGGGAAATTGCATCTACTTTCAGCATCAGATATATCATGTATACAGATATATAATGTAAAGGGCCCTTAAGAGATCATTGTGGGAGATAATGGTCTGTGAGGGGTGTTTCTGTGGTGTGTTACAGCTTGTGTCTGCAATACTGTACACAGTTACAACGGATCGGGCATCTTATTTCTTCCAGTGCCACCATAGAGCTATGCAGAACTTCAATAATCAACTGTTCTACAACCAACACTGCATTTTTGTGTGCAGGTATTGGGATAGCCATTGGTCGGTATTTCAGTACAAATCCATGCGGCTATGGCAGTTTTATATTTTCAGTCACTGTGTACATATTCATAGCTGTGAAGTGCAAATGTATTTAACTGAAATAAATGCTAAAAAGCTGTTAGCTAATGTGCATATGTGAAAGATCACTTAGAACTTTCTCAAAGCGGTTAATATCACTGGCGTAATCTGCGATGAAGTACCAAAATAAAAAAGCATCCCATAGGTCACCCATACAAGACGCATCGCCACGACGGAACATTATACATTGCCTTTATTTTCTGTATCATACTATATGAATGTTGCCTTGGAATGTCGGGTGCGTGGTTTGCTTTGGAATACATATAACAATCCTATTTGGCACCGGATCTAAGAGACCGCCACAATCATCCCAGAGGTCACATCTGTGGGACAACAGTCACCCCATGCCCAGCTGGCAGGCGGCAGAAAACAAAGCTTTGTCCGTCCCAATAGCCAACAGAAGGACTAATAGTAAAGAGACACCTGTTACACATCAACCAGGGAAAGTGGCTGTGAATGAGCACGCTGCGGCTGCCGCCTGCATAAGGCAATGGCTGTGTCCTGTATAGCACGAAGAGGTCATCACTGCCTGAGCCCAGAACAAACACCCGTCTCCCCCAAACGTGTCCATTGCTCACAGCCGCAGCTCTCCATATACCGTCAGGCAGCCAGTATGATCAGATGGAGGGGGAGAGAACGTGTTACACAAGGCTGGCCTGAGGCCAAGCCCGGCGGCCTCCTCCTCTATGGGGATGAAGAGGAGGAGGGAGGAGCAGGGCCAGCAGCAGGAGGAAGGGAGGTGAGCAGGACAAGGAAAGGGAGGGATTTCCTGCAGGGAATGAGGAGAACTAGCTGGCTGACTACTCTGAAAACTTAGAAGAAAGTAATCTGCAGTGGGACTATAGCTAACCCCTCCTCTACAGCCTGCCGGTAAGTGAGAGTCACCTACCTTCCTTCTCTGGGCTCTCCGCCACTTGCTCGGGAGGTTCAGGAGAGATCAAAGCGATCCAGCAAGGGGAGTGGAGGAGATGGGGGCGCTGTTGGGGCTAGCTGCTCTAGTAGGCAGGCACATCTCTCAGATGTGAGATAAGTAGAGTTGTGTGTGTGACGCTCTTACCTTGTTATGGTTGTGTAGGCTATTACCTCACCTATGCTTACAGTATAGTACAGTGTTTCCCATTTGTATACCACATCTCATTCTGTACTCAAAAATATTATTGTTACCTAAGGTCTCCTTTTGTGGTTGGTCATTACTACTTACTCTGCTTGTGTACCATGCTGCATCTCCATCTCTACACTATAGATGTACTTAATATAATGGATTGCCACACGATTGTGGAGCCTCAGGCACAGGAAAATGCAATGACATCAGCAGACCTGGGATACTGTTTGTTTTATCAGGTGCTCACGCTTTTCCTTCTAAACAATGAAAATGTCAATTCATTTAGCTCTTAAGCATTGTTTGATGAGTTGGTGTCCTTTTTCAAAGCGGTACTGTTCTCATGTCTCCCATGTTAGGTGCACTCTACCATCTATACTCAGCTACCAACTTCTCAGTTCTGTGACATGCAGCTTACTGGTGTATCCTTGGCGGGACATACTAAAAGGAATGACAGACCAGACTGTCATTCCTTTTAGTATGTCCCACCTTGGCCCCGTCAGCATAGTTTTAAATAATACCAATTCTTCACAGAAGAAGAAAGGAATAAACTGGATGTTAGACTAGTGTTTTCGTGGATTTCAGACTAGTGTTTTGGTAGATTGGATTACCGCAACCTCATTTAGTAAGCACTGTATGGGTACAGCACAATATATTTTGGAAATGGTAAAGCTGTACCTATTGGGCTGGTTTACAGAATGTTGCACTGTTTCTTTCTCATATTCACATTTAGTCAGACTGGCAAGGAAAATGAGCGTGTTAGCAGAGGAGGGCCAGAGGTCCCCTGAGCTTCCTGTCGTCTGGGTTATGAATGGGATCCAGCAGCTTGGAAGCAGCACAGGAACAAAACACCTCTGCTGACTCCTTTTGTCCCTTGTCAAGACATAAGTGTACCCTAGTAACAGATGTGCAGGCGATAGTAAGTAATACACTTATTGCCTAAAACATTACGTTTATTAAATGATACTGGATTGTATTGTATCCCATACTGGCTTTTTTAGGAAGTCCTACACACTGACACTTTGCATGCGAGTGTTCTGCTTTCTGACGTTAATCACGGTTGTCATAAATGACATTTTGATGCAGAACACACCTCTCTGGCCCTTAAACATTTTTCCTCATAGACAAAAGAGAGCGCGCGGGCCTCTGCATGTTTCTTGCCTCACACCTGAGGGGTTACTAGGTGTAAGGCTTACTCAGTAACATAAATATTTGTCTTTTTTCCCTCTTCTTGGCAGCTGTATGACATCACTGCAGAAGTGCTTTCACTCAAGTGAACAGGGGACGTTTGGTAATGAGAAAAGCACAAGAACAGAACAATTTTAGTAAGAAAAAATAGTTCCTGTGCCAACGTTAAAGGGGAAAAAGAATCTAGAAAATTCAAGAAGCCCTTAAAGCAGGATTTATTATTTCCATCTGATGGAGTGCTCCAAAACTTTGCAATCTGCATTATCTTGTGGACCTGGTACTGTAACATATGTACCTTCCTACTCATATGTGATATGGGAACTGTCCCAGTGACCACAGAGTGAAAGGGGGGGACACCGCTTGGACAACAAATACCTTTCCCCCCAGGTCACTGGTAGCCTGCTACTTTCTGACATTAAAACTTCCTATGTAAATAAAGTTTCTTCACTCAGCCAGGGTTTAAGTACTAGAACAGAACTCCTGATGGGAGAGCATAAGTGTGAATGGAAAACCAACTTTCTCTGCATTGTAAAAGGAAATCACTTGTGAGACCTGTGAATATATACTAAAGTGGAACTCAGGACATGACTTTTTAGACCGTCCGGCGATGGGTCGGGAGAATGAACTTATTCAGGCTGTCAAGTGTGGAGATGTTGGCACTGTTCAAAAACTGCTTGCCAAAGTTCGGACTTCAAAAAACAGTAAGTATTCTCTTGGTATTTGGAAAGAGTGCACTGGTGGCCTGGCTCAGCTAATTAAACAAACCTGATTCTTTTTGCATTTGAGCAATTATCGTCAGTCTGCGCATCTATTTAACTAGCACTGTTGCAAAGAGTGATTGACAGTTAGGAATGTTTGTAGTGTTCATTCTAGCACCCACCATCTTTTAAAACCCAGTTCCTCTTCCCTGCCTGGGGTGTCGCTGTCTGCTGTAGTGTTTCTAGCACAGTGCGGTCTTTATATCAGCACTGATATGCATACCAGACCTGTGCTAGAAACACCACATCAGACAGCGACACCCCAGGCAGGGAACAGGAACTGCATGGGATTTAAAAGATGGCAGGTGCTAGAATGAACACTAATCTTTGGGGGAGGTGGCAAAGTGCAGGTGTGTACCTACCATTTTGGGAGAATGTTTTAGGCTGTGACCATGTGCAGCTGCAATGGCTTCGGTGACTTACTTAATGTGGCCTTGCTGCGTGACCATGGGGCTACTCAAAACGGTACTTGTTTCCTAGCAGGGCGCCCGTCGCAGGTGATCGCATACCTTAACTCAAGGTATGCGATACGCGATTTCAGGGCTATTTTTAGCCTTTTCCCCGACAATTAAGAAATTGCGTCCATCGCATGCCTTAAGTTAAGGCATGCTATGCGACCGATGTGATGGACGCAATTTTACATAGGGAACAATGTTAAATGGACCAATGGACCCGATTTTTCATTGTATACCTACCCTTATGGGTATTTTACATGTAAAATGTCCACCCTCCATTGTTAACGCCACCCCACGATGAATGCCAACCCGAAGCGTGGCGAGCGGCGGCGGTACGCATCCTCCGACCTTTTCATACCCCCACTATCCACGTCGGCGTGGAGTTGATTTTATATAGTGTGGCGAGCGCAGCGAGCCCCCGAGCCCGAAGCGTGGCAAGCGGACGCGTAATACCTGTGAAGTAATGCGCAGCACCTTGCGGGGCTCGCCACGCTTCTGGCTCGGTGGCTTGCTGCGCTCGCCACGCTATATAAAATCAGCTCCACGCCGACGTGGATAGTGGGGGTATGAAAAGGTCGGAGGACGCATACCTCAGCCCCTCGCGGGCTCGCCACGCTTCGGGTTGGCGTTCATCGTGGGGTGGCGTTAACAATGGGGGGGGGGGGGGCATTTGACCCATCAGGGTGGGTATACAATGAAAATTGGGGTCTGGGGGGGCATTTAACATTGGGCCCAATGTAAAATCGGGTTTCAGGGACCATTTTACATTGGTTCCGATGTAAAAATCGCGTCAATCTCATCGCATGCGATTTGGTTGTACAAATTCCCAGCTGTGAATGTATTTCGATACATCTATTAATTTGGCCCTTGGCACTGGATAATGGTGTGCTACTGGAAAAGTCATCAAGTTAAAAGAGGAACACGAAGGGTAGAAATAATATTTTGGGGGGTAATTTTAGAACAATATTATAGGACGAAAATGGTGTTTACTGAATTTAAAAATAAACCAATTTAAAAACATCTGCTATTATAAGCATGTCATTAATCTATCTGTGTGCCCTCAGCTGTTGTTCCGTCATTTTGATGGACTGATAATGGTGAATTTCAGTTAAATACAGTATACATTAAAGAATAGGGCAATATGGATGAAAAACGGGCTGCTCTGGAGAATACAGGTGAAATGATGGTCTTTTTTTTTGCCATGCTGTCATTGGAATATGAATTGCAGCTATACAATTGTACAGTACATACTTATAAAGTTTTCATACTTACAGCAGAATTTATTTGGCCCAAAAATAATCTTCTACTCAAGCTTTAAGATTTTTCTGCAAATGGCTTTTGTTTGTCAGTTCTTTTTAAATATTTATTTTTCTCTCCATTTGCCTCTAGAGGACCAGAGTCATAGTCATTAGATGCTTCTATGCTGTGTGTAGTTGATGTGTTTATGTTGAGACAATGAATTTGCTTGTCTGCATTGTGTGTCTGCTGTGCGACATCTGTACAGTGACAGTGATAAATGAGCAGCCTGCGTGTTTGGATGCACTGATGCCAGGATTTTTATATGCAGATCAGACCAACGGTCGCAGTGTCACCAACACACACACGTACACAGTGTCACCAAGTTGTCACCTGCTGGTCTGACTCTATGCCTGCCCTCATTATAGTTAAACATTGACATGAATCTGCGTGACATGAACAATATCCAACTAGGCACTAGTGTATCTGACTCATGCCTGCTCTTTGTTTCCTTGTTAACTCTAGTATGGTATTTGTAGTTTTGTATTGAATTGATAAGAATTCAAAATATTGCGATATCAATATGTTTTTAAAGGTTGGGGGGAAAAAACCAAAGAAACAGTGTTTTGATATTACGCTGTTGCCAACATTCCTGAAATTGGGACATATTATGCCATGACTCAGATCTGCTCATACCAAACCATATTCTTTAGTGGGGATAGTAGTAGATTTTTGAGTATACTTGTCTTGTTTTATATGTCCTTTTTTATACCTATCCCTGCTTTCTTCATTCATTTTCTCCTGTTGGTACTTGTGTAGTTTCATGGCGCCGTGCTACTTCCGGGTTCTACGCTCGCCACAACTATCTAAAATAAAATAACTTAACTCCATGCTAACATGGATAGTTCATACCCCCACTATCCATGTTGGCATGGAGTTGATTTTAGATAGCGTAGCGAGCCACCGAGCCCGCAAGAACTGGCGCCGTGAAACTACACAAGTACCCTCCTGTTCCTTAGCGCCTAATTCAGACCTTGCAATTTTTGCAGATAGAAAAACCTTGTTGCACTGCAGGGGGGGTGGGGGGCAGATGTAAGTGTGTAGAGAGTTAGATTTGGGAGTTATTTTGTTTCTGTGCAGGGTAAATACCCGCTGCTTTATCTTTTAGATTTCAGTTTGAACACACCTCGCCCAAGTCTAAAGGCCCATACACGCTAGGTGACTTTGAGCTGAAAGCTGCTCAGTTTACTCGTTGGAGCTGCTGTCATTTCAAAAGCCATTCGCATCATCACTGGCCCCGCCGCTCATCTGCTGGTATTACCAGCAGATGAGCGACGGAGGGGACAACTTTCCATAGCATGCTGCTATGGAAAGTAGTCCACCCCTAGGAAAATCACTAAAACCGGCGAAAAACGCTGATAAAGACATGGTTGCAGTCATATGTTAAGGGTGAAATTTTGGCTTAACTTTCCCTACAATTTTAACTATATAGTGAAAAGTGTAAGGAAAGTGTAGCCAAAATAGCACAGCGTTAAGGGGCTTGAAATACTGATGCATTCCCAAACTCAAAACCCCCACCCCCCCTCGTAAGTGTGTATGCCAGGTCCCCATGGTTGCCAATATCGGCGGCTGTGGGGGTCGCACTGAGTGTATGTCTCCTTTAAAGCTATTTAAATATTATGGAGTTTGTAGCATATGTTCTTGGAAGGGAATAGATTGGGTATAGTAATGTAAAGTGGCTAAGCCCATTTCAAAGTTCTGGTTAGGGCACCCAAACCGGCATTAGGTTACCCAAACCATGGACTTATTTACCAGCTGCAGGGAAATCATTTAAAATTTGGGTTTCATTATTTGTTTTGTTTGGGAAAAAAACTTTTTTATTAGGTTACAATAAAATATAAATAAAAAAAATTGGTCAAGAAAACATAAAAGTAATAGTTTCGTAGGGAGGGATGCAGTAACATCCACCCCTTACCGCCCCCCTCCGCCGGCTATGCTCTAACATATGCGATTAGTAGCTCTTATGGTAAGAGCTGCACTTTGCAAAGCAGCTGGTGGGGGGTGAGTGGGTCCCTGTGGCTCTCCCCCTCCTCATCTGCCCGGCAGCCCCCTGCTCAGACGGGTGCAGGAAGTGCCGGAGTCCTCCTCCTCGGAAGGTGCTAGGGAGGAGGAAGTCTCTAGTCCGGGCAGAACAGCAGGAGGCTGGCCGTACATTAGATGAAGGGGGCGGCAGGGGTTGGCGGGGCGGCGTAGGATGCAGTGAGAAGCCCATAGGCTTCTATTGGGGTATCGCCAGCTTTTTACCCCCATAAAAGCACGCCGGGCGTGCATTTTTCAGGCCAGGTTTTTTTTTTTCATTGTCGGTGGGAAAAATCGCCTATTGTGTATAGACACTTTTTTTTTTTTTCTGACAGTCCCAGAAAACAGCCGGTTATCCCCCCAGAAACGCTGATTTCCTCGTCAAATTGCGAGGGGATTGTGTTTAGATATTTTTGCTATTTTGGCTTGCGGATGCACGCAGTAATATGTACACCTGTACAGTCACTCAATAATTGAACAGTATGCAAATTTGCACAACAGCGATCAGGTCTGAATAACCCCCTAAATGCCACAGGCAAAAAGATGCAATTACATGACTGGACCAATCGTACACTCCAAGGTACTTGTGTAGTTTCACAGCGCCAGCATGGCGCCGTGCGTCTGAGTCCCCTTGCGGGGCTCGCTTCGCTCGCCCACGCTGCGGGCTCGGTGGCTCGCCACGCTATCTAAAATCAACTCCATGCCACCGTGGATAGTGGGGGTATGAACTATCCACGTTGGCATGGAGTTAAGTTACTTTATTTTAGATAGTTTGGTGAGCGTACCCAACCCATGCTGGCGCCGTGAAACTACACCAGAACCCTCCAATACTATTATTTAGAACTGTGATTGAGACAATTGTCATTGCATTTGGTGTACCCCTCCGTATACAGCACAGGTACCCAATAAGTTTGTACCAATGTTTTTGGTTGGAGCAAGGCTTCATGTAAACCTTGTTCTCCTTCTTTCTGGATTATTCAGGGCTTCACTGTGAAGAATTAATAACATTCATTACAACTTTGCTGTAATAATAATGTTTATTTTATACTGTCAAACAAACTTGGACAATGACAGGATTCTGGATCCAGCACCACCGCTACGCCGACCGTATAGCCTACACACTATACACACTGGGTTGGTGGCTGGCCACCTAGCTTTTAGACCCAACAGCCGACTAGAATCAGGGGAAAAGATCAGTCCTTGGAGGGTATACACATGTACAATGTCGAACAAACTGATTGGTTGACAGTCTGATCACCCAACGATTGGACAAGTGTGTTTCCATGCTAGTTTTTTTTTCCAACCACACTAAGAGATTATCTCAGGCTATGTACACTTATTTCCTCATATACTGTAGACAAATTACTGTGGGATGCAAATATAAAAAGTACCAGGTGATTTCACAAATTTTACTTCTGCTTACCCTTTGGAGTGTTTTTTTCTCTAATGTGCATTGAAATATGCTACTAAGTAAATATAATCTTATCTCTCACACACATATAAATACACATACATACACCTATATTTGAGGGTTGAGGGTTTAAAACCGTAAATATGAGTTTATTTGTTTCTCTCTCCCCATTTTTTGGAACTTTTCATACTTTACGGTTTTATACAAGGCTCTTGGCCCAAATCTTAGTGAATGGACATGGTACGCCAAGGGTCCACATTAACACCAAATTTAAAAAAGTGAAACTCGTGTGGACCTTGTAAATGTCGACAGAGACATTATCATCCTACTATAGCACACCTGTTTGTTCTATTCCATAATACCCCATTCACACCAGAAATGCAGGGACAAACCCGGGAATATAGTTCCCGGGACAAAAAGGGACAATTCCCGGGTTTGGACCCATTCACACCAGAAATGTCCCTGCATTTTCTGGTGGGAGAAAGGGGCGGGAAGGAGGTGGGGAGGAGGCGGGCAGTCGGCGGGATGGCGGCGGAGGTGGGGAGAATACTCACCCCGGTTGCTGGTCCTCCGCACAGGCCAGGGATCCACACAGGCGGCGGCGCAAATGACGGGACAGGCTGCGGATGAAGATGACGCAGCTCTCCGGCGTCCTCACTGCCCCTGGAGAGCTGCATCATCATCATCCACCGGCTGTCCCGTCGTTTGCGCCCGCCGCCTGCATTAATTCCCGTCGGACAGGACACGGAGGACCAGCAACCCGGGTAAGTATACCCTGTACCTTTCACACCAGCCAGGTCCCCGGGTTGAACCCGGGAACAACCCTGGTACCTAGCCGGGTTGAAATTTGCCCGGGATTTTGTCCCGGGAACCTTTCACACCAGCGCTAGTACCGGGTTGTTCCTGGACTCAACCCGGGAATTTAGGCTGGTGTGAATGGGGTATAAGAGGTCAACCTATGAGCTCAGTTGAAGTCTCATAGTGTAAGCAACATTTGGGTTCCAGAACAATGGTATTTGGCAGTTACTATGACCATCATTATAGTGATTTTGTGCCACTAGTACAAGCTTGATCTCTTTAGATTTATCCAGATAATTCACCATCGTGGATGTGTGAATGAGCCTCTTTGGTGACTCAAGACTCTTGATGGGTGGTGTGGCTGTAGTGGTACACACAAATTTTAACATTCTTTAGTGATTATGGGGAGCACCTGCCCTCCTACTTTTTAATGAGGAGGGTAACACTATAGGCAGTTATTAGAATGACAGATTCATTCACAAGTGTCCAATTTTAGTAGCTATACTCGTATTACTATTATTTCAGGTGCTTAGCACACAATATCGTTTTTGAATAAAGCTGATTATCATAGGGCTAGGGCACATGATTGTCACAGTGAGCAGAGTGCTATCTGACCCAGACATGAAGATAATGACCCGTAAACTAAGCAGGTCTTTGGTGTACTCAGGCATGTCAGACAGCCACTTATTGATGATTCTAAGTAGTGAAACATGGTGCATGTGTCATGTGCTTTATAGGGATCATTAATCCCCATGCTTAAGTCATGTAACACTCCATTCAGACATAAATTCAACTGAAGAAATGACTAGTGGAAAGATGCCTGCTTTGAAATTCATTTAGGGGGAAATTTACTAAGATGGGAGTTATTTTTCAGATGTGATATTGCTATGGACAAGCAATCAGATACTGGATGGGATGCTCTAACAGCCACTGCCCGTTTTCACCTGTCTCCAGAAGGTACAGCTCTTGCGATTGCGGGGCCATGATGGATTCCTCACTCAGCTCTGTGGAGACAAGCCCATAGGCTTCTACAGGGTAACGCCAGCAAAAGCTGGTGACACCCCCCGGAGCCCTGCAATGGCGGAGGGGGAAAAGAGAATACGAAAACGCGGTAAAACCCCTGGTAACTGGGTTTCTACCGCATATTCACATTAGAGCATCCCGCCCACTATCTATTATCGGTACTTGTGTATTCTCACGGCGCCCATTAAGCCAATAACGTAGTGTCCTATTCAGTAGTGAGATTGCATCGCATGCAATTTGCTTGCGATGCGATGGTATTTGTTCAGTTTTACTGCACCCCTGCCCGCATATCGCATCGCATACAAAACGCATGCGATGCAATGCTATTTAGCACACCCCCACTAGCCACGTCACCCCAAAGCGTGGCGAGCGGACACAGAATGCGCCCTCCCACCTGTTCATACCCCCACTATCCACGTCGGCGTGGAGTTGATTTTATAATTTGTGGCGAGCGCAGCGACCAACTGAGCCCGAAGCGTGGCGAGCGGCCACGGATTACTTGACCTGTATTCCGCAGCCGCTCACCACAATTCAGGTCATTTTCTGTGGCCGCTCGCCACGCTTCAAGCTCCGCGCCGACGTGGATAGTGGGTGTAAGAAAAGGTCGGGAGGATGCGTACTGCATCCCCAAGTGGGGTTCGCCACATGGATAGTCGGGGTGTGCTAAATCACGTCACATCGCATGCGATGCGGGCAGGGGTGCCGTGCAACTGAACAAGTACCATCGCATTGCATGCGTACGTAGTTTAGTTGGCCGCCGTGATAATACACAAGTACCCTATTATCTTCTACAAGGTGCTAAATAAATAAATAGATTCTGATTGGTTGCCCATAGCAACATCCCATGTGAAATAGAACTCCCATCTTAGTAAATTTCTTCCATAGTATGTTACCACTTTATAATTATGTTAACAATTTCCTAGTCATAATGTTTGAAGCACTCACTCGGTAAGATATACAAAATAACTTTGGGTGGATTTTGTTTTAAAACCAGATTGTTATTAATGTGAAGGATTGATCTGTGATGGCTCTTAAAATAAGCAACAAACCACCCCTATTTTTAGGTATAATCTATACCCTTCGGGTCCTTATTCTCGTTTCATTGTTATCCCTCTCTTCTGGTCCTCTTGGTACAGGATGCTGCTTGTAGAGGAATGCACAGGAACTGGTTTGATAGCAGAGGTACATGTCTGAGCAGGACTAAAACCTCCTTATACTGACTTTATACCGCATAATGTGCTGACTCCTTGTTGCCATTACCAAACATAATTAGAATGTCAGGATTTCTCATTACACTTCCTGTAAAAGTTTGGAATTGTTTTGTATATATTTCCAGTGCTAGTCGAAGATTACACAGCGCGCTCCCGCATCATCGCTGGGAAAGCCGTTTATCTGCTTGTATTACCAGCAGATGAGCGGCTTCACGGATGGCTTTGCATATCTCTGCGTTATGCAAAGCTGTCTGCTCCCCGCTGGCCGTGCCAGGCAGGGGGAAAGCCGCTAAATGTGTATGTATGCTGCACGCAGTCCATACATGCTGGGCGCAATCACCCAGTGTGTATGGACCTTTTAAGGTGCAATAAACTCCTTGCTTTAGTACAAGATTGCATTGTATCTAGTACAAAAAGTATAGAATGTGCTACAGCACCGTGCTTTTTGTACTAGATGCAAAGCAATCTAGTACTAAAAGCACAGCTAGCACATTGCGATGGTATGTGCACGGAAGTGCGCATGTCATCTCACTGCCCTGTCGCACCGTGTAATTAATTTTTCTGGAGCAGATAGTACTTGCCTACATTCTTGCTGCCAGGTTTGCACAGCAGGGAACTTCCTGAGGGAACAATATGCTGCCCACTTGTGGACAATTTTGTTTGTGTGTGGGTTGGGGAGGGGGTGATGAAGGGCTGGAAGCCTTGCAAGTGTGCAAATAATAAGTATCAGTCTCTACATAGGCATGTATTCAATGCGGCCGGTTTTCATGGCGAGTATGGCTTGTTTTTTGGCAAGGTTTGCCAAAAACAAGCCATCCCCATAGTTAAACCCCCTCGCTGGCTGCTTGCCCTATTCTACGTTCCAGGTGAATCTTACGGCGAGGATCCCCCCCCTACCCAGAACAGCGAGGTTCACGGCTAATGCAGCGAGTCCGCTGCATATAGCTGCGACCCTAGCCGTTTTGACGGCCGCACACGCCGTTTCCACCGCGCTTTTTAGAAATAGGATGAGCGAAGCGTCGAATGCAGAGGGTCAGTTGAATACTGAGGGCAGGCTATGATGGCAAGCAATAGGAACTGCTCTCTGTCATAGCTCACCTGATCAGTATTGAAAATACGGTACTTGTTTCCTAGCACGGTGCCCACGATTTTGATTGTATTGATCGGGTAGGAAAAATCGCGTCCCTCGCATGCCAACCAAATCGCATGCGATGCGATCGACCCGATTTTTACATTGGAATCAATGTAAAATGATCCCTGAGACCCGATTTTACATTGATTTTAATGTAAAAAGCCCCAAAACCCCCATTTTAATAGCTTCGGGTTGGTGTCAATAGTGGGGTGGCGTTTACAATGGGGGGGCATTAACCATACTTTCTAACCATATACAATGAGAAATTGGCCATATTGGCCCATTTCCCATTGTTCCCTATGTAAAATCGGGTTGATCAACATTATTCTCTATGGCAAAATCGCGTTGATCGCGTCATTATAATGGGCCGCGATGGACCCGATCAACGCGATTTTGTCTTTCACCAGCAAATACACTGGTGATTGACATAAAATCGGGTCCATCGCGTCGATCGCATGTCTTAAGTACCTTAAACTTATGGCATGCGATCAACCCGACGGGTGCCGTGCTAGGAAACAAGTACCGAAAATACCCCACTGTGTCAAAGTCCATCATTGTGATAAATCTGCTATGGTTTCGGTAGTGTAAACCACAAAAACACTCTTTGATTTGCTCCACTAAAATCATCACTGCCTGGCTCCCTTCTCTCATAGATTAGTGTTTCATACACCTAAATCTTGAAAAATGCTCTATACAGAAATGTGAAAAAGTCATCAAAATTTGTCCAGTGGTTCTTGAGTTCAGGCAGACAGTTTCCTACAGAGGATGTTATTTTATGATATGTATAGAGGACTTTCAATGCAAAATCTTTATTCAGAATATTTTATTTGTATGTAACCATTGTACACACATATTTGGACACTGTAGCCTACAGATTTTCCTAACATATGTAAATGAGCTGAAATGTGAGCTTGCCCAGTTGTCCTCCCACAAGGTCATTCTCTGTCCCACTGACCTTACCACTTGGAGTATGTTCATAACTGCAAACATATTTCAGCTCCAGAGTACTATAGGCCAGTGACATGTAGGCAGAGTTTTTTGATTTGAAAATTATTTAACTAAATTAAATAAGAGATTTATAACTTTTTATAAATATCATCGTAGTATTTGTTGTAATCATTTTTCGGTACTCTTTACCTAGAACGGCGCCCGCGATTAGTATCGCGGGCGTCGGGGGTAAAAAATCGCGGGCACATAAAAAACGGGTGCGACGCGATGCCCGCGATTTTCCCATAGGGATCAGTGTTAAAAGTCAGATTGGACGCGATTTTAGTGTTAAATGCCTCAATGCCCGCGATTTTTACATAGGAAACAATGTTAAATGGGCCACAGAGCCCTAATAGTCCCCCTGAAGTCTTAAATGGCCCCCACAATTTTTAACGCCACCCCACGATCAACGTGAACCCGAAGCGTGGCGAGCGCAGCGAGCCCGCGAGGGGCGGCGGTACGCGTCCTCCGACCTTTTCATTCCCCTACTATCCACGTCGGCGTGGAGTTGAAAATAGAATAGTGTGGCGAGCGCAGCGAGCCACCGAGCCCGAAGCGTGGCGAGCGCACGCGGATACCTTCACAGTTATACGCGTCCCCTCGCGGGCTTCACAGGTGTCCGTGGCGATGCGGACACCTGTGAAGCCCGCGAGGGGACGCGTTTACCTCACGCTCGCCACACTATTACGCGCTCGCCACACTATTCTATTCTCAACTCCATGCCGACGTGTATAGTGGGGGTATGAAAAGGTCGGAGGACGCGTACCGCCGCCCCTCGCGGGCTCGCTGCGCTCGCCACGCTTCGGGTTCACGTTGATCGTGGGGTGCCGTTAAAAATTGTGGGGGCCATTTCAGACTTCAGGGGGACTATTAGGGCTCTGTGGCCCATTTAACATTGTTTCCTATGGAAAAATCGCGGCCATTGAGGCATTGAACACTAAAATCGCGTCCAATCTGACTTTTAACATTGGTCCCTATGGGAAATCGCGGGCATCGCATCGCACCCGTTTTTTAGTGCATTCGATGGTCGCGATGGGCGCCGTTCTAGGTAAAGAGTACCCATTTTTCTAGTCCAAACTCACCACCAAAGAGTGTGTGTGTGTGTGTGTGTGTGTGTGTGTGTGTGTGTGTGTGTGTGTGTGTGTGTGTGTGTGTAAATCTAGCTGTGACACTAGCCAGTGACTCCCCAGCTATTGACCTCACGGTTATAGGAGTACAACTATCTGTACTCTGCCTTGTACATTGTGCCCCAGTATCAGATCAGCCCATGGCACCACACTAAATTTGAAGTGCATCTGAATATTTATATATGCTGTATGGAATTGTATAGGCCAGGCATGTCCAACGTTGGCCCTCCAGATGTTATGAAACTACACATCCCTGCATGCTTTGCAATAGTTTTAGCATTCTCTAATAGAAAAACTGTGGCAAAGCATGCTGGAATGTGTAGTTTCACAACATCTGGAGGGCCAACGTTGGACATGCCTGGTATAGGCTATACACCAATTACTCAAAATTCAAAGCATACCTATGTTCTGTTGCTTGTTAGGCAGCATCTTTTATTGTAAACTCTGCAGCTAACTGTATGTTGGGTAAACTGAATTTTTGACTGGGCATCTAAAGTAATAGATAAAGAAGGGGCCATAGATATAGCTTATATAGACTTTAATAAGGCTTTTGACGCTGTCCCACATTGCAGGCTGCTAAATAAATTCAAAAGCATGGGATTGGATACAAAATGGGCCTACACACATAGCGATGTTAAACCATTTTTAACAATGCTCAGAACATCGCTCCGTGTGTAGGGGTATAGCAATAGTGATGCGCAGCCTCCCGCATCGCAATCGCCCCATCCAATTAATATCCAGCATGCCGGTTAAATTAAGTTAATCGCCGGGGTCTCTGGGGTCAGGGCCAGTGTTCTCAGCGGAGAACACAGATCGCTCAGCAGGGTCGCTATGTGTGTAGAGCCCATAAGATGGTTGTATGCATTAGATCTTGGTTGCAATATATAAAAGAGAGAGTTGTAGTACATGGCGTGCGTTCCCAGGAAGGTAATGTTATGAGTGGAGTACCTCAGGGATCTGTACCTGGACCAATGCTGTTGAATATCTTTATTGCTAACATTGCAAATGGTATTGAAGAAAAAGTATGCCTTTTTGCAGATGACACCAAGGTATGCAACAGGGCATACACACCAGGAGGGGTAAAACAAATTGTGGATGATCTTGGTAGACTAGAGGAAGGGCAAGAGCATGGCAGTTACAGTTTAATGCCAAAAAATATAAAATCGTGCACTTGGGTCTCAGAAATCCAAAGGCTAAATATAGCATTAATGACACTATATTGGAAACTACTGAAGAGGAGAGGGATCTAGGAGTCACTATTTCAGGTGATTTACAGGCAGGTAAGCAATGTAATGCCCCATACACACCCGGCAACTGGACATCTATGCTTAGCAGTGCAGTTAAGCACAGATCGCTCAACACACAGCGCTGTGTGCTGAGCAATCTGTCATAGGGATGGCCATCGACCATCGATGTTTAGAAAAGATTGATGGTTTTTGCCTCGTTTTGACATCGATGGGGGAGAACAAGATGGTTTCCCACCATCAATGTCAAGCTTAACCGAATAGTTTTGTTTTTCTGTTTCCTGGGACACAGAGCATAGCTCTGTCCAGGACACACGTGAAAACCGCCCCCGTATTCCGATTGGCCCACAGGCCAATCAGTCAAAGGCAATGGATGACCATCGATTATGTAAAAACATTGATGGTCATCTATTGCATAGTTATGCACCATCGATGGTCAGTTGCACTTTTGCCATCGATGGCTAAAGCAACGATGCCCATCCCTAATCTGTCACGGCCAGTGTTCTGAAGTGGGATCTTCCCTAAAAACTGGGAAGTTCCTGCGGAAAGAGGGACAGTTAGGAGGTATGTAGACCTAAGGATATCCTTACAAAGGTATAAGGATCAAATAGGGTTTAAGGGTAACAATATGGTTAAAAGGGGGCAGACTAGATGGGCTGAATGGTTCTTATCTGCCGTCAAATTCTGTGTATTTGTTTTTGCTTATGGGGACACAAGCCATCCCCACAACTATAAAATGTACATGGGCTTTGTTACGGCTATAATTGAGCACAATTCATTCTGTATAAGTCACCATTGCAGTTCTCCAGACCTGAAACATACCCCATCATACACATATGTGCTCCCTCTACAAACATTACATGTCTTCCTTTATCTTGGGCCTTGACGTAGACTTGTGGAAGTGAGATACCTCTATTTTCAATTGTCTTAGCAAAACGACAGCTTTGAGATCATATCCTGCAATAGAAGTGGAAAACTGTTCCAGAGCCCACAACTCCTGCAGAGTGCGGCTGTGTGACCTCCTTCCTGTCTCAGCCCTGTACTGAGTAGAGTGACACCCTTTTGCTGACTGAATCATGCTCAGTGGAATTAGTGATACAGAATAAACCCCATTTAACTGATCCCTGTGCATGCCCAGAGTCTCTGTGTGATCAACCACAAGCATGCAGGGCATGGCAATAGACCTTCATTCTTGTCTGCACACAGCAGATACAATCCAGTCTGTGTATGCAAAATGTCAATGATTTCTGTGGGCTGTGAACAAGTACAAAAATCCTACGTCTCTGCAGTAGAGAGACAGAAAATATAGCCGAGGGAATTGAAGAAAACACATTGCAATGCATAGGGAATCTAGCCTGGAAGACTAACGATGGGACAAACCACACAAGTTTTATAAAGGACAAACTGAATAACACAAAATCCATCTATAGCACATCTTTGACTCATGCCAAATGGGACAGGTCCTGTTCTGTGCCGTGTCTGCAGCCAGTATGTTTGTATAGTAGGAAGTACCCCAGCTTGTGGCATAGCCAGATCTCTGGAGGCTTTCTCTGCAAACCTTAACACACTCTTATGCCTCTTTCTCAGCGCAAGCACCGTCTATCTCTGCGGGCGATAGCGCCACGCGGGACCACCCTTTGCCTTTGTCTGGCGCTATAGATACACGGAGTGATCCATGCTTTATTTCTAAGCTATCAGGTCAGATCGCTTAGAAATGGGGTGAAAATCGCCCCATGAGTATTCCCCATTATTGTGTACTAACTTGTACTATTTGTTCAATATCTTATATTATTTACATGGGGTGGCAGTTTAGAAGTCCATTGTATAATAACCAGTTTGCCTTGACTTGCAGAGCTCCTCGGATCAACCAAGAGATTGAATGTAAATTATCAGGATGGAGATGGGTGAGTTTGGCCTTTTTTTTTTTTTTTTTTTTTTTTTATTACATAATATTTGAATAAATAGTCTTTTCATTAGAAGTCAATGTGATTAACATATGAAATGTCAATTACAAGCACCTCAAATGTATATGGTACTCTAGATTTGGACTTTTTATAGTGACAGTTTTGCTGTGAAAGTTGTATAGCACAGTTTAATGCAAAGGTCCTGCCGTACCTAAGGGGTGGGGTGGTATCTGAATGGTGGTATGCTAATTGGGTGTCCATGTGCTCAGGTGTTGCCATTGACACAAAAAAGATGTGAAAAACACATGCCAACTTTTTTATGTGTCAACCTTTTCCAGTGTCAACCATGTGCATGTGAACTTAATACACCACACCCCTGAGGGGAAGATATATGAAACCTTCCAGAGAGATAAAGTGGAGATTTGCCCATGTGAAATACAATTCCTATCTATATTCCCCCTTATTCCCCCCTTTGAGTGCCAAGGGAATTTGTCAAAATATGTGTGAAAATTGCCAAGCACACATTTTATTCATTATAAAAACCTCTAACGTCTACCTTATATAGGAAATATAATCTTTTTTTTTTTCACACATTGTTTTTTTTTTTTATTTATATAACACATGTTAGCAACGCAGGCATTTTTACCAGATATTTTGAACATCTCTCACAGAGATGTTGGCACTTAAAGGGTTAAGACCGGAGTCTGGAGGGGTGGTGTTCCTGGCATTCAATGTCTGAGAATAGGCAGCTAGTAGCTTATTCGCACCTGATGATTTTTTTGGCGATTTGCCTCATGCATAGGGTATTATTCATTAGGTCACCAGCATTATGGTCGACATGGGTAAGGTCAACAGGGTCGTTAGGTTGACCTGGGTAAGGTTGACATTGAAAAAGTCGACGTGTTTTTTTTTACCTGGAATGACAACAAAGCCAACATAAACAATAAAATGTAGCTAAGCTCGGCACACTTTTTTGTTCTCCCACCTAGTGGATGGTAGGGCATGAAATACCGCCTGTCAGCACATGTTGTGTTGACATGGACACTGAAATGTAGCACCGCGTCCCCTCGGATGGCTCACTCCCCTCGCCATGCTTCGGGTGTGGTGCCTCGCTGCGCTCGGCACACTATTTTATTCTCCCATCGTGCCCTAGTGGATGGTTAATTAATTTAATTAGCAAATTAGATGTTGGGCAGTATAGTTTCATAATATCCACCAACACAGTATTGTGTGTGATGTAATTAGTTACGGTGGCACAACTGCAAAATGTCCATGGAAAGTATTTTAGAATGTTGGCAACAATGAAAATGTAATAACAATATATGATGACAGAATATTTTTAACCAGTACCCGTTTCTATGTTATTAACTGGAAGACAGCAGAAACAGGCAGAATCTGCTGCTTGTTTCTGTTGTCTTACAGTTAATAACATAGAAACGAGTTCTGGTTAAAAATATTCTGTCATCATCTGTACATGAACTAGGCAGGCTGCCAACGTTGGGATAATTTGCCATAAAGGTACAAAATAAGTCTATTATCCAGCAAATATCTGGATTTTTTTAAAGGAAATTACAGAGCAAAATACACTTGAAACAGTCACTGGGGTGTATTCAATGCCGGGGGTGAGAAGTGAATGCGATCAGTGCTGCCTGCTCGCTGTCACTGCTCGCCCGGTCAGTATTTAACTGACCCCCTGCATACGCCGATTCCCCCACGCTCGGTTTTTGCTCACGCCGTTTAACCCCCTCACCGGCAGCATTGAATATGGGCCTTTGACACAACTTGTCGCATTCAATTTAGGTAGGGAGTTTTATTTTCATTTTCCACACAAGGGACAGTTATTGTTTAATTCAATTTCACATTCAACCATGGCACGCTGTATATAGCCATACCTACTTATTATAGGAAATAATATTTGGAGGGTTGTGTGACTCCCGATGGATGATACAAACCACACAAGAGATATAAAAAACATAGTTTGAATTAATTTGAAGTCTGTTTTCTTATAAATATGCCTCTGGCTTGTGTGGCATTTGGAGGGGAATGTGGATTGGGGTGTGTCCTAGCAGCTTCAGATACTGCTTCAATGCTTGTACTGTCTGAAAGATCCCTGCTGATGGTACCTAATTTCAGCGGACATGTCGGGAAGATTAGGGGTTCCTCGGAGTCTTCAAGGCACACAACCAGTTTAGTTCGTTAAATCCAGAAACAGATAAGTACCAACCAATCCTGTCTTAACTGCCAGGTTACAATCTGTGTTTGAAAAATGACAGTTGGCAGCTGTTAGTTTATCACTCTCTCAAAGGCTTAGTATATACAGTAGGTCCCTTACAGAGTTTTCATAAAACAAAAAAGTCCTGTTTCGTGGAAAACAGGGCTTTTCTCTGCTTTGGGTTATTTACAGAGCGGGTTACCATGAAGAAGTTCCTGACTTCTTCATGCTTGAATCGCGTCACTATACTTTTATATGGTGAGTGTGATTCATGAAAGAAGGAAAGCTCACCTTTCCATTCTCAGGATAGCATAATCTGTTCCGCAAAGCAAAATTATCAGGAAAGTTCGATACTATCTCCCTGACACCCGGCATTGGCTCCGTCCCCTGAGCTCCCAGAAGCCACCGCATACGCCCCTGACCATTCGCTTTTCCTTTTTTTATTTGAATAGACCCCTAGTGTGAGAGAAGGCCGTGTTTGGGTGGGTACAGAGCTAGATTTCTTTTCTTCAGACTTCAAGGTCAGTTGAGTTCTGAGTGATGTGTGACTGCTTGCAACACTCAGAGTTAAGTTATCATAATTTACTGCACACCATTTACGGGGTGCAATAAAAAAAATAGTAGGCACCACACAGACTTGGCACAGCATTGAATTGAATTAACTATTCTCTTGTTCTTAAGTATATTACTATCTCACATTTCGATTTTTCTCACCTTGTTATCGAATATTTTTGTTTGTTTTTGAGCTGACTTTCTGTAACCTTTCTGCTTGCCTCAGCCTTGCAAATGCAAAATCTTACTCAAATGGGCAAAACCATGTGCGTTGTAGTTGGGACAGATGTAATGCTGTATGCTGTCCTTTTACATCGACTAGCATTTGATGCTTTTGCTTCGAGAGGGCTTACTGGTATGATGTATCATATGCTATCCCAGCCAAGCATGCTGAAAAGCTTGGTGATGCGATGTATCTACCATGCAGCCCTGGGAATCTTCAGGCTCCAATGTGATGCTCACGGGACCGTGCATCGAATCGGACCTGATGTAAAAAACATGTGATTTTAACACACTTTATCCAATTTCTCGCTGGAATCTGAATTTAGCTCTCTCTGCACATGTTACATCTACCCAGCTGCAGTGTACATAGTTTGCCCATTTCAGAAAGATTTGTTTTAATTTGCAATCATCTCTGAATCAGGCCCTTGGCTTGCATACAATGATTCCTGTCTTGTCCTTTTGAGCTGCTTCCTTTGAAGACCATATCTAGGGACCATGACCTGTAGGTTTCCCTGCTGTAAACCTAATCAGTGCCTTCAGTACCAGGACAGTCTATTGCAGCTCAATGGGTACAATGTTGTTACCGATTACTCTCTTGAGGCATTTAGTTGGTAATGGTAAAGCATGTGACTGGCTGTGAAAAAGTCTGAGAAGCTCTGTATGGTATTAGTTGGTTAGGCATAGGGCTAGTTATTAATGAGTGTGGAATTGTTAAAAAGAAAAGGGCCCCTGTGATTTTTTTTTTTTTGCTGGTGGTAATGCATATAGAGCAAGTTGAGAAGACTGAAATGTACATCAATCAGCCAACATTATAACCACCCGCATAATCTTGTATAGTTACACCTCGTGCCTCCAAAACAACTGACTCCTCAATATACAGTATAATGTATAGCTTTTCTACCTGGTCAGAAAGGTCCAATACCGTCCTAGCGTTCAGTTAATCCACCGTCCCGCTAGAGTGGAATCCTGCCTTGCAAATGAGTGAACTCACTGTGCAAATGGATGTGTACGTCTATGATGGCCTCGCGCATGCGTACTACGCATCGTACGCATGCTCAGTGTATTGATAATTGGCCGCTGTGCAAATTCTCCGCCTTGCAATCTGGTCAGAATCGGGCCCTATATGCCTCCTTGTAGGTGATATTAGCAGATTTGTTTTACTGCTGCTAACTTATGTTCTCCTGCTGTCATGGTAGTATTTGTGTTGATTCCACATATCTACCTGTTTGTTGCTGTCCCTCCCTGCCAATATGCCAGTAATGCTGTCAGAGTCTGTTCCAGTTTGTACATTAGACACTGGTACCATCCAT
This sequence comes from Crinia signifera, assembly GCF_055691185.1. NCBI lineage: Eukaryota > Metazoa > Chordata > Amphibia > Anura > Myobatrachidae > Crinia > Crinia signifera. The sequence continues at coordinate 167,677,586 of NC_139222.1, forward strand.
ATCCACAAAATCCTGAAAATGTTTTATTAACAGACAGTGAACCTGGCTCACTGCCTAAGCACAGCGAAGCATGCGCCTCCTCCACACGATAAAATCTCTCCCACATTACTTTCATTTTTTAACCAATACTGAAAAACTTCCCTACAAAGCTGTGTAAACTATAAACTATTTAAGGGTTTACAAAGCTACAGAGAATGATATTTAAAATAAAGTAAAAACAAATCTAAAACGAATACCTTCAGATTCAGGATATACATATGCATCTAATTGCAGTACTATATGTACACACATTCCCTCATGTGGCTGATAGAGCTGTTATCTGGGGTTTATTCACCTGCCTCCGGTATACGAAACAAATCCCTGGTTACTAACGGTAACGGAGACAATTGATTAATTAGCCCAATGTAAATGATTGAGTTTAACTTTCCCCATAGTGTTACACTACTCAATGCACCCCACTTTTAATTTATAAATTACCTTTTCTAAATCCTTATTATGCAATATATAGCTACTTTATGGGGCCAAATGTAAAAGAATGTAAGAATCAGATAGTGGGAGATTTTGGGAGAGTTTTCCCAATTTTTTTTTTTTTTTAAAGCGGCAATCATTTACACTGAAAAACCAAGTTCATTTTTGCCATCTAATTGATTGTCGCTTTAAAAAAAAAATGAAAAAAACTCTCCCAAAATATCTCACTATCTGATTCTCACACCCTATTACATTGGCCCTATACGTTGGCCCTATTAGTCCTATTTACATCACTATCTTCTATTTTTCCCAACTATGGGGTATATTCAATTAAAGTCTGATCCATTCCCACATTCTTTTGTTGGAATGTATCTGATTTGGGCTATTCAATTAGGCAGTGTTTTGGCAGCTGCTCTCACCCGGTCCGGCAGCAGGACAGGTGATTGAAGCAGGACCTGTGGGGACGCGTCAGGCGGACGACGCCAGGGGGGCTGCTGCTGCTGCTCACCCGACGCCGTCCTCCCTGCCTCAATATCAATCGGGGCCAAAACCGGATTTGGCCCCATTTCAGACAAAAGCAGGGGGATTAGCGGTTATTCTGCCAATCCACCTGGTTTCCTCCAGGTCAGAGCATTCTGATCTGTTGGAAAAAACAGAGCTTATTGAATAAGTTGGAAACTGACATCTTTCTGACAAGACGGCAGTTCTGACAGCAATTGAACATACCCCTATGTAAGATGATTCGGATTGTATTTCTGTTTGTGTGTGCTGAAGGCAGATGGGAAGGCGCTATGCTGAAGCTTACCATATGTCTGAGCAATTCTTTATTGTTCCATATACTGAGTAACCTATGACTGTTGTTGTGAGTTTTGTTCTACTTGAAAAGCTTTCCCCCATATTGCAGACTCTGAACAGTTTTCTTTTTACAGATTTTCGGCCCTGCACCATGCTGCCCTCAGCGGGAACTGTGAGCTTCTGCTGCTGCTGCTTGAAACACAGGCAGCTGTGGACATCAAGGACGGCAATGGTTAGTGTGCAGTTAATGTGCTTTAACAGTAGAAGGCAATGTAAACAAATTCATGTTCCAGTTATTTTTGTCATAAAAGTCAGTAACAGTTTGTCTCCCTTTGTGCAGGAATGCGCCCCTTACACTATGCTGCATGGCAAGGCCAGCCAGAGCCTGTGCGACTCCTGCTTCGAGCTGCTGCAAGTGTCAATGCTGCATCCAATGATGGGCAGATTCCCTTGCACTTGGCTGCACAGTATGGGCATTATGAGGTGGTAAGTGACTGTGTATGTGCAGGGCCGTCTTAAGTATATCACCTCCTGTGTTCACATGCTTACATACAATGAATAGCTTTTAAGCACTCATAGTGAAGACCTTTTACTGTCGACCTAATGACCTGTCGACCTTGACCCATGTCGACCTAAACCCATGTTGACCTTGTTGCCTGTCGACCTAGGGGTGTTGACCCAATGCTTGTCGACCTAATTGCTGTAGACCTAATAACTGTATCCCATCTACTCAACATACATCAAGGTGAGCTGCTACTATGTGGAGACTCCCACTCATCATAGAACTGGTTCTTGGCCTGGGGAGAGGTGGAGACATCTCCAGAGGTTCCATTGGCAGAAGTGTGAATATTAAAGTAAACCACTTCTGCTCCACTCAAAAAAAATTATTAAAAAAAAGTTTTAGCTTCACTCCTGGAATTCTGAAGGTGTGCCTCACTTATAGCTTATTGAGGATGAATGCTAAGTGACTTCAGGACTGACTTTATTAAATGTGGCATTTTTTCTGCTTGGAGTTTACTAAGAAATGTGCTTCTCTACCACACTACCTCCTGGAGGTGCAAAATGGGTCATTTTCTGAATGACCGAAAGCTCTGGGTTAATGCCACATTCATGTCCTCCGTGGAGTTTAATATGAAATAATGGGGGAAATTTACTAAAGAAAATTTGTAAAAAATAGGTGTATTTGTATCCAGAAATACACTTATTTTTGACATTTACTATCCAGAAAATACGGCAATTCGTATTCGTATTGATAGCACATCAATACGACTACGAATTGCTGTATTTTTGGTATATTAAATGTCAAAAATAAGTGTATTTCTGGATACAAATACACCTATTTTTTTACAAATTTACTTTAGTAAATTTCCCCCAATGTGTACATTGCTTTCAAAATGTTTCTGAGCCTCTCTTTTCCTCCACCAGTCAGAAACCCTTTTGCAGCACCAGTCGAATCCATGCCTTGTTAACAAGGCCAGGAAAACTCCTCTGGATCTAGCCTGTGAATTTGGGAGAGTGAAGGTAAGAAGGGGGTATAGAACCCTTTCTCTTCTCTCTGTCCATAAAATGACTCCTAATTGATTTATTTGTCCTTCTGTTTATTCTTCCCAAATTATGTTTAGACGTATCTTTTTTTCCGTTAGTGCCTGACTCTGTCCTCCACATATGTTTAAAAATGAAATATGTTTTGGTTTTTCATTTCTTCCAAAGGTGGTGCAGTTGCTACTGAATAGCCACCTGTGTGTGTCTCTATTGGAAGGGATTACAAAAGATCCCACAGATCCCAATTTCACCACACCATTGCACTTGGCTGCAAAAAATGGCCACAAAGAGGTCCTTGGGTGAGTGGCGTAGAAACTGCCTGTCTAAGCTACAGTAAAATTGGGCTTATGTAGTGACTAATATAAAAGGGGGGAAAGAGCATGTATTAGATTATCGGAAAGCTAACTCTGCATTGTCTGGCATGTTATGAACAGGCTACTCTTGAAATCTGGTATCGAGATTAACAAAGTGACAAAGATGGGCTCTGCCTTACATGAAGCGTCTCTGTGTGGGAAGACCGAGATAGTGAAGCTGCTAATAGAGGTAAGAAGGAGAAGTAATGAAGGAACCAGTTTCCTATAATTAAAGAGGAAGTTGGCTTTCTTTAGTTGTAAACCAGCGTTACTCTCTCCTTTTAGAACGGTATAGATGTAAATATTCGCAACACATACAATCAGACTGCGCTGGATATTGTCAACCAGTTCACTACAACCCATGCCAGCACAGACATCAAACAGCTTCTCAGAGGTAATTGTGTGAGTGGTGCGAGGGTATCGTGGCAGGTTGGCACTTGCTACGCACATGACAAAGTTAGATCTAGGCCTATCCTCTAATGTTGCTCTCACCTTTGCAGAGGCATCTGGGATTCTTAAAGTTCGGGCTCTGAAGGACTTCTGGAACACCCATGATCCAACTGCTCTGAATGTCCGAGCCGGGGACCTGATAACAGTAATTTACATTTTTTTTCCTCCCAATTTCTGTGGTTTTAATGTCACTTAGAGGGCTACACAGACCTGAGCGGTCAGGTCAGAATTCGCACCCCCAGCCAATGGCGGGGGTTTGCGGATGCGAGAATATGCGCATGTGCAGACCCACAGAGCGAACACCTTTGGCGAATTATACACTCGCCGGGGAGTTGGCAACATGATGGGTGGGCAGGGGACCGCCCAGCGTGTTATGGGCATGCCCACAAAATCAGTGGTCGTGCCCATAGAACTGCTACGCATGCCCCTATGAATGCAGGTGTGCCCATGCATCCTCTGGGCAGGTGACTGACGTCAGCGACTGCCCCCAATTTCGCAGAAAGCATAAATCTGAAAAGTAAGTATAGACTTTCTTTTTAGAGTGAAGGCTGGAAAAATGATTTAATGGTATGCGACCATCGAATGATTTTTTTCCTCCTTACGGCCACATGTGAGCAGATGTGTAAGTTCAGCATTTACCTGCTCGCTAGGCAGCGAATATACACTGCCTAGCGAACAGGACTGAATTGGGCCCCTAATTCTATGGACCGCTTTGCCTTATTCTTGCATCTCTCAATTCTCCCACTACAGGTGTTGGAACAACATCCAGATGGCCGTTGGAAAGGTCATATCCACGATGCCCTGAAAGGCACTGACAGAGTGGGCTTCTTTCCTCCAGCTATTGTAGAGGTCATCAGTAAAAGACTTGGTGAGTGCATGTGGCTGTAAGTCCAAGTCCCATAAACAGGGTTTCATTATTGAATGATTGACCGAGTAATTTTTACTTTGTAGGCTCCACGCTCTCCCGTAATACCACATTACCTTCTCATCAGCGCTCTGCAAAGCCTCCTCTCCATCTACCCCATCAATACAGCACAGTAACTGGTGTGGGCATTACCTCTGAGTACATTGGAGGTAAACGTGCAGATAATGTTGCCATGTGTTGGTTATCCTAATGGCGGATCATTAATGTTAGTATGCACTTTCCAATTTCTGAGGTGGTGTATTTCATTTTTGTTTTACCTTTAATCCCAGCTGGTGACCGTCACAGTGTGGGCAGCGAAGGGAGTCTAGGCAGTGTGCGCAGTGCCGGAAGTGGCCAGAGCTACGAGGGGAATGGTTTTACTTCTGCTGTGCTCATAGAGAATGCTCAGGTACTGTAGCTGAACTTAACAGCCAAACTTTCCTTTTTCTTTTTTTTCTTATATTGTTTTCTTTTACCTTTTTTTACTTTAATATGGTGCAGGTGGTTTGGGGGTTTGTGCATGCATGCATGCCTCAATTTGATTGGACATTTTGGTTATCTTGTTGTAGAATCTACATGCTGGCTATGGTGATCATCACAGCAGAATATCTTTTGGTGAGGATTCAGTGTTGTAATTCTGGTTTACTTTGTACATGACCATTGTGTATTTTCTATTGCCATCTGTGTATCATGGCACAGTTACACAAAATAAAATGACCCTTGTTATTTAGGTACTGTACCCGGTCACACAATGCCTACAGGCCATGCAGGGGAGAAAGACCCAGGAGCTCATCTGCAAGGAAAGGTATGTACCTGCTATATGTATAACGTTTTATTTAATAGGACTGCTAAACCTTATGCGGATTACTTTATCTAATAGCAATACCGATACATATTAAATTCAAAGTTTATTTTTTTGTTGCATGACTGGGGATATATAACCCTGCAGACTTCAGCAAGTCATGACAGGTGACCATACTCTACAAATAGGGTTACATACAGTTTGGTCATTTTTATTATAACTTTATATAAAATGTTATGCATTTATATATCTCTTTTAATGTATTAATCTGAAAAGAAATGACTATGTAATATATTTCACTTTTTATTTTATTGTAAGACCTGTAGTTTCAATTATCATCATCCCTTTATTACCATGAGCATTGCAGTTTTTTTATTTTTTGTTTACATATTTTTCTGCTGAATATAAGTTGATTTCTCATCTGTATGTTCTAATGTTAACAATCGCCAAAGGTAAAGGTGCACATCAAGGTTTTTGTGCAACATACAGTATGGAGAGCAGAATTGTGTCCTCTGATTAGCCACACATCAGACAGACTCTCTCTCTCTCACACACACACAGTCTCCATGCACGCAGTAAATTCAAATACATATATATAAAAAAAAAAAAGGTACTTGTGTAGTTTCACGGCGGCAGTTACGTAGTCAGCGTAGTGTCCCTGTCAGAATCAGCGTAGTGTTCACGCGGCCAGTGTAGTCAGCGTCCCTGTCAGTATCAGCGTAGTGTTCGCGGCTAGCCGAAGCTTACGTAGTTAGCGTAGTCGGTCAGCACTTATTACATTGTGTGGGAACCATTAACCATTTTAACCTGCCTGACATGACAGGTGTGAATGTGTTTCTGAAACACCCCCACTATCTACGTCAGTCCGAAGTGTGGCGAACGTATTGAGCCCCGAGAGGGGACGCAATACGCGTCCTCCCAACTTTTTCATACCCCCACTATCCACGTTGGCGTGGAGTTGATTTTATAATGTGTGGTGAGCGCAGCGGAATACACGTCAAGTAATCCGCGTCCGCTCGCCACGTTTCGGGCTAATGTGGATAGTGGGGGTTTGAAATGGAGGC